>NC_053155.1:294213996-294513996 GCF_016835505.1 Polypterus senegalus
CTGCCTGTTCTTATTATAGCGAGCCTTCTCTCTTTTGCTCGCTCACCCACTCACTCACGCCCCGGCTTCTTCACTTCCAGCTCCCCTTTCTTCCTCCTGTAACCTCCGTTCTTTTCTTTTGACCTTTTTTTTCTTCTCCCCTGCGCACTTGTGCTCCTACTATATATAATGGGGATGTGGCACAGATGTGGCGATTAGCAGCTCCCGGCATCAATTACAGAAGTGGATGATTCCTCACATAAGCGAGGAAACGCCTGCACCACATCGTGTCCGGGAACTGCTCCGGCCACACTACCATGCCCTCTCTATAAGCCGCGAGTGTGGCGATTATTTATGTAAAAACTGTCCTTTTATTCTGAGCTGCGGACCTGCTATATCACTGTGCCCTTCATAATGTTTGGGACAAAGTAAAATTTTTCCTTGATTTACCCCTCTACTCCACAGTTTAAAACTACAAATCAATCGATTCAGATGTGATTAAAGTACTCATTATAGACTTTAAGTTAAGGGGATTTGCATACATTTTGGTCACACCATGTAGAAGTCACAGCACCTTCTATTCATAGCCCCCACATCTCAGGGCACCAAAATGTTTGGCCAAGACAATTGGCCTCACAGGTCTTTATGATTCCTCAGGTGGATTTCATGGCTTCATTAGACACCTCAGCCTGATTCTACCCTTTGGAGTCTGAAGTTTCCATTGTTCAACATGAGGGCAAGAGCTGTGCCAATGAAATTGAAATAAGCCATCATGAGGCTGAAAAACAAGAATAAAACCATTAGAGACATTGGTAACACCTTAGGATTAGCTAAATCAACTGTCTGGAATATCATTAAGACGAAAGAACACACTGGTGAGCTCAATAATCACAAACGGACTGGTAGGCCTAAAAAGAGCTCCACTGCTGATGACAGCAGAATCCTCACTATGGTAAAGAAAAAGCCCCAAGCACCTGTCCGACAGATCAGAAACAGTCTTCAGGAAGCAGATGTGGATGTGTCAGAGACAACTATCTGCAGAAGACTCCTGAACACCCCCTCCATTTGGGGGTGTCAACGTGCTGTACCAGTGCATGCTCCCCAGCCTGATCTGACCTGACCTGACAGTGAAATTCTTAACTGTGTTTGTTAATCAACATGCAGCACATCTCCACTCTCTGGAGCCATGATTAATGAGTATGAGTACTTGATCATCCTTATCTCAGAACATAGTTTACAACATTTTTGACAACAACAAATTTAATCATGACACAAAAAATAATTTTACATTTAGCTTGTATTGAGGTGTCATTTAGCATCAAGACACCGACCCTCTCTCTCACTCACTCTCTGTTATTAAGGTGCTCTCAGTCCTCCAAATGCTATCAAAGCATGCAGAAGTCTGGAAGGGGGAAAGCAGGGATGAGCAAAACAGTAACTGACACTAAAATTCACCTTGCAGTTAATTCTTCAATTGCAAAATGCAAAACTCGCTTAACAGAGTTTTTAAAGGTTTTAAGTTTTTAAGTCTTTTATGTGGAAAACCAGGAGTACTGCTCCCTAAACACCTCTGTGTTTAAAAATTTATCCATCCATCCATTATCCAACCCGGTATATCCTAACTACAGGGTCACGGGGGTCTGCTGGAGCCAATCCCAGCCAACACAGGGCGCAAGGCAGGAAACAAACCCCAGGCAGGGCGCCAGCCCACTGCAGTCCAAGTACTGGCTGAGCTTCTGAGATCAGACGAGATCGGGCGCGTTCACACTGGTGTGGCCGTAAGCGTTTAACCATTTAGTTTTTTCCATAATACTAATACATGTCATCTCTCACACACCAGTACAAGCAATTTTACTTGTGCCTTTTGTTAACATCACCATGGTGAAGCACAGTGCACCATATTGTGCAAATTACTATGGTTTCACCACAGGAATATCTAAGTACACAGGAATTCAGTTTCTTGTGAATTGCTTTGCCCATCTCTAGTGGACGGTTCCAGAGCTGAGCAGGTCAAGAGCTGTTGTTCTTCAGCATGGCTGGGTCAATGTTTTTGGTGGTGTTTGAGGTGTCAAGGAGTAGTGATGGCTTTTCTAAGGTGCAAGAACATAATGCAAACATAGCATGAAGTGTTGGGGCACCGAAGTTTAATTTAATGCTTTATATGTTAAAAGGATAAGGATGGGGCAGGCTGAGTAAACCAGAAACCGGATGTGACATCATCAGAGACCAGCCCATCAATCGTCTTTTCTGCAGAGGAAGGAAGTGAAGAGGAATTAGATGACAGCGCCAACTCCTGGTTCGGAGTGTAATTACAATGAAACGATACCTAAGGTTGCATGTGTGTGACAAAGATTAAAATGTTAGTTTGGTAAAATGAAAATCAGTGTAAATTAGGAGCTTTGCCCCTTTGGCTAGAAATCTTTGGAAGCAAACAACTTTCTCAGTGTTTCCTGTATCAAGTATCTGGATGAGATGTTGGGAAGGCTTAGCTTTTAGCTAAACAAACGAGCCTGGTGGGCCTCTGGGTTCTCCCAAAAGAGCACAAGAAATAACTTTATTTGTAGACACATACTGTGAGATTGTATAATATGTAATATAGCAAATGAAAAGCAAATAATATAATATAACAAAATACAAAGGGGCCAAAAAATGTATACACTGTTCAACAAAAGAGAAACCTGTATTAATGTTGTGATATCAAGGGATGAATTTAGGTTACTTTTAATGTCTACATTTACAATGGGTGCTCAAAATGGTCACCTTGAGTGTCCAGACACTTCTGATTACAGCGAACTACTGCTTGAACAACGTTGGCCAAAGTGTTCAGTGAGATTGATGCGTATACCGTTTCAATTTCATCTCAAAACACAGCCAGTGTAACTGATTTTCTGCAATACACAACATCCTTAAGGGTCCCCCATAGATAGAAATCCAGTGGTGTTAAATAAGGAGAGCGTGGAGGAAACTCAGCTGCACCTCTTCGTCATATCCGCTGTCCATTGTCCCGGCAAGTTCTCATTAAGGTAAACTCTTACATCTTGTTGGTATTGTGGTGGGTGCACCATCTCGTTGCCTGATTTAACACTCCTGGTCTTCTATCTATGAGGGATCCTTTCTTTCTTTCTTTCTTTCTTTCTTTCTTTCTTTCCAAGAAGCTCGTGACTCTCTTTCTTTCACAAGGTGACACTTGTAATGTATACTTATCAATCGACAGCGCAAGACTGATGGGATTGTTGTCAACACATTGACTTCATGCTATGAAAATCCTGCACAACAATGAAACAGGACACCAGTAGGTAAATACCTCTGCAGGCTTGTCTACTTTTAAGGGTAATGAATAGATAATTTCAGCTATTTATTCTATAGTGTGTAAATGTTATTAGATAATCTGCTCTGAGTAGGGTGTCAGTACATGGCAGGGCCCACTCATGCACACATTCACAGGAAGCCAACACAGAACCTCCAAATAATGAGCATATCTTTAGACAAAAACTGGTGATCACTGAAAAACAAAAAACAAAAAAACACGACTAGGCATAAGATTTGAACCCACAAATCTGAATCTTTCACATTGTGCCACAAATGACACTATTGCAGTGACATATGTTTTTAACTATACAGGTCTGCAATGGGCAGCCCAGTGGTGCAGAGGTTAGCACTGCTGCTTGATCGTTCCATTCTGGTCCCTCTTTGTATGGACACTGCATGCTCTATTGTGTGCGTGTGTGTTTTATTTCTCCAGATATTCCCATATTGTGATATTCCAGATCTTCAGATATTCCAGATATTTTGTGTATAAGTGTACTTATGACAGACTGGCCAGAGTTAGAGGTTACCTTGTGCCTGACGCTTCTAAGAAAGGCGCAAAGTGTCTACTAGGGGTGGAGGAGAATCTGAATACAGTATTCGAAAAAGAACAAAGAGTGGGTTTTTTACGAATACCTTTTTTATTTTTTACGATTAATTTTTAATTTGTGTGATGAAAAAAACATGCGCGTCGAGTATTTGTGTTCTGTCTGCCAGTGCTGACCTAACAGGATAGCAGTAAGAGAGTGGAGGGGAGAGAACACAGACTAGATTATCTTCCACCGACGCGCCCCAGTGTGGCGGAAGTGCCGGCTGCATCCCCGGAAGCACTCCGGGTGTCCCTGCTTTTCTTACCCCCAGCACTTCCGGGTGTGGCGGAAGTGCTGAGGTCCAGGGTCTCCCAGGCTCTGGGGCGCTCCCTGGTGGTGACCACGGGCCCCTACAGGTTTGAGCTTCAAAGCTCTGTACCCGTGGTTCCATAGGAACCAGGGTGGTCACCCCCACGTGGTCTGAGGTGGGCATACACCATCTTCCGGTCCTTTAAGGCGTCCCAGCCAGGTCGCCCAAACCCAGGCATCTGCCACAGTATATATACTGGAGAATATAACTTGACAAATCTGTTCGAAGCGGGGCACGCTGACCTCAAAAGTGGGGCCCTCTTAGGTGCGGAGCCTGGGGCAGTCACCCCACTTGCTACCCCCAAACACCGCTCTTGCTTGTCTTCCACCAGATCTCTCAGTCAGGGGTTGATTAAGGTTTAGTTTTTTACTTGTGGTACTTCACTGAGAACAGATTTCATCTGAAAAGATCATTTTGTTTGTTTATATTCTGCCTGTTCAGCATCTGGAGGGGTTCACTGTTCACGTAAGTATTTGTTAGTTTAGAGTTTGGTTTATTGGTTTGAGCTTGGATTAGGAACTCAATGTTAGTTTTAAAATGATTTTCTTTTCAATGTTGTTAACGATTATGCAGGTTTATTGCTGGGTTTTTGAAAAATAAACCAATATTACTTTTAAATGTTCATATTTATTGTACTAATTTATTGAAGAACACATACATTAACACTTCAATATTCTAAAATTAGCAGTGTAATTGAAAGCGAAATCAAGCAGGATTTTTATGCCTATTTCCACTTTAGAAATACAAATGATTTTAACAAAAATAAGTTAATAATGGGCTCTCTGCACATCCCTACCCTCTGCGGCCCTGAACTGAATTCAGCAGTTCTTAAGCCTGACTAGATAGACTGATAAATACCAGTAAAATCTGAAAGCCATTGTTTTGTACAGTACTAATTGGTTTGCCACAACATTTAAACATAATAAGCTGGTGAGAAAGAGGTTGGGCATATGGTGTTTACTTATCGTTAGTCCTAGAATTGAGATACGATCTGATGATTTTATACTTGCTATATTGCTTCCAATTTAAGATGCTCTCAAATTTAAGATTTCACCCACTCTTTCAAAATGAGATTATTATTATTTAAGAATTCTGGTTGGCATTGCAGTGCAGTGGTTGCACTGCCGCCTTGCAGTAAAAAGACCATCCTGGGAGTTCCCTGCCTGGAGTTTGCATGCTCTGCCCATGTTTGTGTGGATTTCCTCCGGGTGCTCAGTTTTCCTCCCACAGCCCAGAGACATGCAGGTTATGTGGATTGGCAATGCTAAACTGGGACGAGAGTGTGTGTGTGTGAGTGTGAATGTGGGGGTGTGTGCATGTGTGTGTGTGTTCGCCTAATGATGGAATGGCACCCCATCCAGGTTTTATTCCTGTCTTGTTCCAAATGCTTGCTGGGATGGCCTTTTGCTGCCCGGCAGCCCTGCCCTGGATAAGTGGGTTAGGAAAATGGATGCTGTAGTGGAAAACCTTAATGTAACCTTTTTAGTCTGTTATGCTCTAAATAGGATGACCTAATATGCAGTCCCTCAAGGTTGCCCTTGGCTTGGAATGAAGTTTCCTGCATCTCTCCATGTAACCTACTTAGGGTGATCTAATGTCCCATATATGGACCTGTTTATGTTAAAGGAGCATGTTGTCTGCTATATGCTAAATATGATCTTGTATATCAACACACAATAAGGCTTTTGTCCAACAAATGATTGTCAATGTAAATCTGATACTAAACAAGTGTGAGGTATACATTTCTTATATATTGCAGGAGAAAAGTTTTTTATTGAGTGCTGTAGTAGGACCGGGATTGAGATTTTTCTCTATCAATGGACAGATAGATACAAGAATTTCAAGTATACATACTGCATAAGATGAGTGCATTAAAGTAATCTAGCTAACTAGAAACAAAAGCATGAATGAATTTCTCTCGCTATGTTATAAGAAGCCTTACTTATGCAGTATTCCTGAAATGGAAAAATTATATTTTAGTAATCTGATTAATGTGCCAATTAAAGTGCAGGCCAGAGTCCATGATTACACCTAAATTCTTTGCTTCCACCCTGAACCTCACCTAAGCTGCATGTCTTTGGACTGAGGATATCGCGCATTAGTCGAGGTACGGCTACAATTCTTGAGAGACGATCTACCAGAAATTATTTCAGGGACGCAAGTTTGAATCCCGCTCAAGGCACATTGCCGAATGGAAAAAAAAAACCTTTCTCTTCAACGAACGGTGCTTTGAATCCTACATTGCAGATAGACGGCTGCACAGATAATCAAGAGGGATACAGTAAAAATGAAAGCACAATAAGAATGAATAAATAATAGTGCACAGCCTTGTGTTTGTATGTATTTATAAAATGTGGGAAGTAATATATTCTAGTTGATGCTTACATTTAATTAATTTGAAGTAGGTAAAAATAAATATTTGGAAATATTGCAAAGGGTAATGTTTATTTACTAGTAACCAGTACAAGGTCATTGGCTCACACACACCACTAGATTCATGGAGGTCTACTGAAAGGTTATAAATTAACTTAAAAATCATGTGTATGTGTTAAAGAAATTATTAATTTTATACTTTTATATATATATATATATATATATATATATATATATATATATATATATATATACATACATA
This sequence comes from Polypterus senegalus, assembly GCF_016835505.1. Classification (NCBI taxonomy): domain Eukaryota; kingdom Metazoa; phylum Chordata; class Cladistia; order Polypteriformes; family Polypteridae; genus Polypterus; species Polypterus senegalus. Next base: position 294,220,817 of record NC_053155.1, read on the forward strand.
CATATACACATATGTATATATATATATATATATACACACACACACATATATACTGCTCAAAAGAATTAAAGGAACACTTTTTAATCAGAGTATAGCATAAAGTCAATGAAACTTATGGGATATTAATCTGGTCAGTTAAATAGCAGAGGGGTTGTTAATCAGTTTCAGCTGCTGTGGTGTTAATGAAATTAACAACAGATGCACTAGAGGGGCAACAATGAGATGACCCCCAAAACAGGAATGGTTTAACAGGTGGAGGCCACTGACATTTTTCCCTCCTCATCTTTTCTGACTGTTTCTTCACTAGTTTTGCATTTGGCTACAGTCAGTGTCACTACTGGTAGCACGAGGTGATACCTGGACACTACAGAGGTTGCACAGGTAGGCCAACTTCTCCAGGATGGCACATCAATACGTGTCATTGCCAGAAGGTTTGCTGTGTCTCCCTGCACAGTCTCAAGGGCATGGAGGAGATTCTAGGAGACAAGCAGTTACTCTAGGAGAGCTGGAGAGGGCCATAGAAGGTCCTTAACCCATCAGCAGGTCCAGTATCTGCTCCTTTGGGCAAGGAGGAACAGGATGAGCACTGCCAGAGCCTTACAAAATGACCTCCGGCAGGACACTGGTGTGAATGTCTCTGACCAAACAATCAGAAACAGACTTCTTGAGGGTGGTCTGAGGGCCCAACGTCCTCTAGTGGGCCCTGTGCTCACAACCCAGCGCAGTGGAGCTCGATCGGCATTTACCATAGAATACCAGAATTGTCAGCTCCACCAATGGCACCCTGTGTTTTTCACAGATGAGAGCAGGTTCACCCTGAGCACATGTGACAGGCGTTGAAGGGTCTGCAGAAGCCATGGAGAATGTTATGCTGTCTGTAACATCATTCGGCATGACCAGTTTGGTGGTGGGTCAGTGATGGTCTGGGGAGGCATATCCATGGAGGGATGCACAGACTTCTACAAGCTAGACAAAGACACCTTGACTGCCATTAGGTATCAGGATGAAATCCTTGAACCCATTGTCAGACCCTACGCTGGTGCAGTAGGTCCTGGTTTCCTCTAATGCACGACAATGCCCGGCCTCATGTGGCAAGTGTATGCAGGCAGTACCTGGAGGATGAAGGAATTGAAACAATTGAATGGCCTTCACGATCCCCTGACTTAAACCCAATAGAACATCTGTGGGACATTATGTTTCGGTCCATTAGGCGCCGCCAGGTTGCTCCTCAGACTGTACAACAGTTCAGGGATGCCCTCATACAGATCTGGGAGGAAATGCCACAAGACACCATCCGTCGTCTCATTAGGAGCATGCCCGACGTTGTCAAGTATGCATACAAGCTCGTGGGGGCCACACAAGATACTGAAAAGCATTTTGAGTAGCAGAAATTAAGTTTTTGAAAAAATGGACTAGCCTGCCACATCTTCATTTCACTCTGATTTTAGGGTGTCTACACAATTGAGCCTTCTGTAGGCAGAAAACTTTTATTTCCATTAAAAGACTTGGCATCCTTTTGTTCCTAAGACATTGCCCTGTCGTTATTTGTATAGATATCCAACTTCATATTGAGATCTGATGTATCTAATGTGTTTCTTTAAAGTGTTCCTTTAATTTTTGTGAGCAGTGTATATATACACACACATATATATACATACATACCTTTTATAACTCAGCAAGCACTGGGCACAAAAGCAGGAACAATCCCTGGACAGTCTAACACAAGGTACATCATTTAAAAACATACACCAGGGCCAATTAATTAATTAATTAAACACACACTACCTTGCAGGAGCAAAGCTTGTCCATCTACATCACTCTTCATCTAAATGTCTGAACATGGAGTGTTTTTCTATCTACAGAATGATCAGAATGGTAAGAGAAACAAAGGATACAAGTTCATTTTATAAACTACTGAATTTACATACAGGGTCAATCAATGCAAACATTTTTCTCTGGTTGGTTTGTTGGTTTACACCCAAATGATTTATATAAAATGACAGTATGTTAATACATTCTGGTTCTTCTTATACTATTTGGTTTGAGTCACCACCCTTGAAATGTGTTTGTATAACCACTGCCCAATCTTGTTGAATACAACTCATCTGATCTCTCAGTCACCTTTCAGTACATTGTATTGTTCACTTGACCTTCATCTGGTCTCCTGATGAGCCTCAATCAATCAATCAATAAATATTTCTTTATATAGCACATATTCATACAAAAAATGTAGCTCAAAGTGCTTTACAAAATGAATAGAAAAATAGAAGACACAATAAAAAATAAACATAAGTCAACATTAATTAACATAGAATAAGTAAGGTCCGATGGCCAGGGTGGACAGAAAAAACAAAAAAAAAAAAACCTCCAAAGGCTGTCACTTATTAACCCTTTAGGCTACTTCTTTATGATGAACACTATATTTTAATATGGAAAGCATATCAAAACACTTTATCCTAATGACTATGTGATCCCCAAGTCTATTTTTTTTCCTAAAATGGGATTAATAAAGTATCTATCTATCTGTCTATCTAAAATGTTACATATTTAGCATATAATAACTATGAATATACTATGTACAGTAAAAATGTATAATTGAACAATAGCAACATGTATAAAAAATGTGACTAAAAGTAATATATAATTATGCAAAAAATGGGTGAATAAATAATATAGAAATAATTAGAAAACACAACAAGAAAAAGACAAGTATTTACATGGGGGTGGTGTAGCTGTAGAGGCTTGGGGTGGTTTCATTTGAGGTCTCTTTTTTCCCCCCATAGCCTTGTGCCATCAGTGCTGTCTTCCACTCAGCCAATGAAACTGTGGCTGTTTCCTCACAATACCAGTTTCCAAAGTACTGTTAGTGAGCTGGTGGTTTTCTCTCCTTCTTACAATATTTGCAGATAATAACATCTATTTTTTTAACATATTTTAATTTGGAGAATCCACTCTTCTCCTGCTCCAATTTTTTCCTGTGGTAATACTGTGTGGTATATGGCACGTGTGACTTATGACAAGCTGCAGTTCCAACCAATGAGGCTCCTTCAGTGGATGTGGGACATGAAATGTTGGGGAGAATAAATGGTAGTGGAGCAGGAGTTGTGGACTGGACTGTAGGCTGAGGCTCATTGATAAGCACAGGAGTTACAGGAAGAGGTGTGGGAGCTGTAATAACAGTGAGAGATGAGGGTTCTGCAAATGTATGCATACCAATAGGATTGCCCAGTCTCCTTTTTGTCTTTGCCATCCCTGCAGTGTTTTTTGGTAGGCTAAAAATGTGAGGGTTGGCTACACTGCCTGTAGGGAGACTGACTTGTTTTTAAAGTGCAGGAGGTATCATCTCGCTGCTTTCCAAAGGTGCCTGTGGAGCAGGGATGCCTTGCTGCAGGATCTTTCTCTCCTGGGTCTGGACGCGTCTGCAGTACCTAAAAATATATGTTACATTCAAAACATTTGTATTTGTATAACACTGGTGTATATCTGTATTTAAAAAACAAAACTGTAAAATGGAGGACTGAGTATACAAGAGCTCATTGACTCACCATTGTGCAAGTGTGGCAGCGTTAACCTTAGGGAGCTGGATGGTGGTTTCCTGCATCACATGTGCATTATTCAAGATGCACTCCCTTATGTGCTTGTAGGCACGTGTGACCAGAGTCCATCTAGACACTGTGACACCTTCACTACGTCTTGGGCTCGGGAACACTATGCAAAGTTTCACAAATACTTGCTCAACAACCCTGTTGCAGTCAGGCCACTGAGCTGGAATATGAGCTCCCAGAAAGCACCTGTAAAAATTATTGGTGAAATTAGTGCCAATTCATGAAAAAAAGTAACATTATCATTCTTACTAAAATGTAACATTATCATTCTTGCCCAGGGCAACACACCGCTTTGTGCTCTCAACACCCGGCACAGCAATCTTCTTGGTGGCTCTGAATCTCCCTTTGGTAAGGGTGGCCTGATGGCGTGGAGCATAAACTGTCCGTTCCTTGTCATAGTCTGATAGGGATGCCCACAGGTCCACTATATGGCTGGATTCCCCTCTGGTCAAAGCAAGACTACGGTCTTTCAGAGCAACCAAATAGTCTGCCAAATCCTGAACAGCTCTGTAACCCTCAATGTTGTCAGGTCCAACCGAATCCTACATTTAAAATTAAATAGATGAATATAGTGGCTCAGTTATTTCTTACATAAATTGTTGTCAATACAATTGTATTCCAACTAAACAATCATGAAATGCAATAATGACGGACTAGTTTTGTAATGATCTGAAAGAAGTTATGAAAAACTAAAGACAAAACTTACCAAAGTGGAGATAAATCTGTTTACAAAGAAGTTACATATCAACTACCAAAGCAGATAGAAGGTCAAGCTGTAACAGAACTTCTTCTCTAATGAGTGTTCTTGAGTCCTGAATGCTTTACAAACGATTATGGGTTTTAATTACATGCCCCTAACCCCCAAATAAAGATTAATCCCTAACTAATAAACTTGATGGATATTTTTTATTGTAGGTTTGAAACGCTCTAAACCTCCACTCTGCACATCACACCAGCTGACTTTGCTCTCTTAACAGTGTAACTACACCTCCCCTCTCTGCTTTTTGTAGCATGAGGTCAGTTTGTTCTCTCAGAGATAGAAATGCCGTAAAGCTCCTGAACCAGAAAACACTTGTATTTATGAAAAAAAAAATCACCGTTTTTGTCTCAATGTATAGGTTTTGACTGTTTCAATACAGTCAGCTGAAGATGTAGTTATCATGGCTCTCCAGTACATCTTGCAGCAGTCAGACTCTCCAGCTACATTCCTGATTTCTAAACTCCTCCATCTGATCTAAGTAACGTTTACTTTACAAGGACTCACTTGCTATATTACTCGGCAGGAGTGCAATTCTCTTATACTATATTGTTTTATATAATTCTGTTTTGTGCAATGTAATTTTCAATACTTTCACTACTGTATATAATGTTATGATGATGTCATGTATTGCATATTGTGTTATTTAATTTGTTGATGTAAGGCCGAGAAAAATTCCTGGCAACTATGGTGCCTGACAATAAATACAGTCCAATAGCTGAGAACATATTTTTCTAAGACATTTCAGTACTGAAATGTTTTGAAAGCAATTTAAATACAGTTTCAAGTAACAATAAGTAACAATATCTTCAAATATTTAACTCACATCATGACTAGTGGATAGTGATAATGAAGAATGGTCATCACTGGCATTAGCTGTTGACTGCAGTGTATCATTTACTTGAGCTAAAAGAAAAATGAAAGCAAAATATTTGGGCAAGGATCAACACAACATTTAATGTTCTGCATATGAAAAACATTCACTGATATCATGCCAAATCTTGGTGCTTTAGAAAGGTTCACCACAAAACTTACTGTCTGGCAAAATAGATACACTAAGTGCCAGGTGTCTTGACCACTCCACATGTTCTGCTCCTTTCCTTGAAGGAGAGGATAAGGGCACTGCAGATGGAGTTGCAGATGATGTGGCTGTGGAGGCAGTACATGGAGGTCTTGTGATGTCCATGGTGGGAACAGTGAGGTCCTGAAAGGCCTCAGGTTCCACAAAGCCCTCATCATCCTCCTCCTCCACGTGGATGTCATTATCCTCTAGCTCAGTTATTGTTGCCTTGTAGTCTGGAAGGATTTTGCCTGTCTGGTTGAACAGATACTCCACTCCTATTAGCTCACCTGAAACAGTAAAACAAGCCAATAACAGAGAGTTGACATTACAATATTAACAGCATTTAAAATAACAACTATATTTCAGTTAACTCCACCTCAATTTAAATATATCCAGTAATGAGTGAACAAAAGTTACCTGTGTATTTACGTGGTATTGAGTAGGTTACCAAGCTTCTTCCTAGCACTTCCTCCGCAAGAGTGTTGGCTGTATGGCGGAGAAGGCCACTGTAGGAGTGTGGCCCTTTATTCCCCTCTGAAGTGGCAGCGACAGCCCTGTCCTCATTCCACTTGGCCAAGCCATCTATAAGGTAAGCCTGGAAAAATGTCTCACTTGCAAGTGTTCCTGAAAAATAAATGGACATTCTTTTATACTACTGCATCTATCAAAGGTAACTGTGTTGATAAAACATCTTAGCATTACACACAGCTTATAAATGACTGCTTGTACAGTGCCTTGAGAGACACTTGTGCATTTACCTGGGATGAACCTGTTCATGTGTAAGTGGAAGGATTCCAGTGAAGTAGAACCTCTTGCACATCTGTAGGTTGGCAGGCGATGACCTCCCTTTACCAAAGTCCCAGTCTGCACATACAGCTGCACACCAGGAGGATCCCGAATGCAGACAATGTGCTTTTTTTGTGACCTCCATATCTCACTCATCCTTCCGGAATTAATGAGAGGTACTCCGAGAGTGTTGTTGCCCCTCTCACCATCAAAAGCCTCAATTAATTTAGTGACCAGGTCCTCAATGTCTGCTGCACTGCGGGTCTTTCTTTTACAGTGCAGAGCTAACTCATTTCTGCTAAGTCGATGCATCACATCTGCATGTGAAGACCGGACTAGCTGACTTTCCAGCTCTGCTTGCTTGGCCTCCTTTAGTCTGTGCAAGTCTTCTTGGTCCCACATGAAGATGCAGTGGCTGAGGCGGTTCATGAAGGTTGCATACAGAGGATGCGAGTCAGTTGTGCAACCAACAGCAATCCTCTTCATGAAATGCCATATATCAAGCTTGATCTGCAAGTCCTTCCACTCTTCAAACATTCGTCTGAGAAGGGTGGACCCACAGCAGTCTCTATCAACATACAGCACTTCAGGAGGAGGCACTCCAGCATCCCTGTACCTTTTTAAAATTCCATCAACCATCAGTCCAATACCAAAGCCTTCACTTGCCGTGAGGACAGACATTATAATCTGCCCATACTCATTGCCAACATTTGTCGCCCAGGAAGCAGTCCTAGCCCCATGACCTGCAAGCTTCTTTGAGACCTTCTTGGTAGAATCTATTTTTAGCACACGTCCAAATTGTGAGGTGATAGTGGCTTTAATCTCATCCAGTCTACTTAGCACATCCTGGGCATATACCTGCATCAGCCAGCGGTGCTTTGGGACAGGGAGCATGTCAGGTGGGTTCTTAAAGGTCACTGGGTTTAACAGACCAGTGGAGACAGCAGTTGAAAAGCCCTTGCAGTCTGCCAGGTACTGAATGTTTTTCCCTATCCATACCTCTGCATGCTCCTCCTCCAGCTTTTTTTGAATTTGGCTGCTACTATTGCCCAGACCTCTTTGACGCAACAGACGAACCACCCGCATGTCACATGCCAACTTGGATGTGAGGATGCAAGGGAACTGGAGCCTGTGACTAATGTCCAGCTGTGACACAACATTGTGGCTCCAACTAATGACTTTCCTCTTGCATTTTTTGCATGCCAGGTACTCTGAGGCAATGAAGTAAGAGCTGTCCACATCTAACACCTGGCGAATCTTCTGATGCAGGCCAGTTGATGTAAGCTCCTCCTTCACACAATCTGGATGTGGACAAGTGACCTTCACCTTCCAGAGCTTTCGTGGCATCCAGAGTACCAACCGATGACCAAAGTAGCACTCTGTTTTTGGCAAGCCAGCACTGGTGAGGAAGGGTGGCTGAGGTGGGCTCCACCACATCCTATCAAGCTTTGTGTAATCCAGCTCTGGATGACCATATGCTGACCACTTGAAAAGGGCCTTTGAAATCCAGATTTGATCATCCACAGGCAAAGTGCGTGTCCAGCCTGTTAGAAGACAAATACGTTGCCCTGGGAGGCAGAAAAAAAGAGAGAATTCTATGAATAAAATTTATATGAATCTTTACAACACATTTGGCAGGTGCAGCTTTAAACAATACAAATTAGCACAGTTAATAATAAGCAAAAGCACTGATAAAGAACAATATATTAACTTTGCCAAGACAAATTTATTTTAATCATTATTAAGAATAGTTATAGTTCAAATGGACTACAGAGCCATGTACTTAGAGAAATGTAATCAGCACCCTGCTGCACTAACCAATTTAAACCAAAGGCTGAAATGCATGGTGAAACTTGATTCAATGTTTTTAAACATCACATAAAGACCTGCATGAAATATACTTACTGGCTGCTTGTGACTCTAACTTTTCGACCTCTGCGAGCAATTCACTGTCTTCTAGCTCTGCTGTCTGTTCAGGGGCTGAAACAGAGCTTACCACAGCATGCAGGGCTGAAAAATATGCAATAAGCAATAAAACAATACCAAATGCAGAAAGACTGAAAATTAAAGATAAAAGTACATTTTAAACATATAATTTTTTGCTCGTAAAAATATATTACAAATTGATGACTCAGTTACCAGGTTGTGTCTTCTTTTCAAACAAGACCCTTTCGACAGTTTTGTCTACTCTCAAGGGGTGCTGTAACTTCCCAACCAAAAGGGAATGCAGAGAGGTCACTTTGGGAACAGGTTCAGAGCTGGGGAGCTGCTGCCGGGGCTGCAAGCTGGAAGAGGGCAAGGCACTACAGGAGGGATGAGAGCTGGTTGATGCTGGAGTAGTAGAGGAGGGATGAGAGCTGGAGGATGCTGCAGCAGCAGAGGAGGTGGAGGGCAGAACAGTGGAGGTGTTAGCACAGGCCTTAAAGTGTATAGCCTTCTGGCCCTCAGGAAAAAGCTCCATATATTCCCTAAAAGCTGCCTTATTAAAATGGTGGTTTTTGGAGTCTTTTACCTCTGATGATTCTTTCATCATAGATGACACAAGATATCCAGAGTATCCCAAGGCATTCTCTGTTACCCACTTGAATGTCTGGCCTCTGAAGATGCCGAACTGCATTTCATGTTGACCCAAAATATTCGCTCTGTTATATGGGTCCTGGCCATGTCTTAGAACGGCTGTTCTTGCAGACTCCAAGACCTTATCTGGTGAGAGAGGTCTAGACCATGGCCTCTTCTGGTTCTCCTTCTTCACTTTTTGTGCTTCCAAAGAATCAGACAAGTTGAGACTTCCGTCTGCCTTCTTCCTGAAGTTTGGCTCCATCTACATAAAATAATTTTTAAAATATTTAGTTACATAAAGTTAAACTGACAAAATCTTGGCCATTTTTAGGTCTGGCTCTATAATTTAGGTGAAATAGGCAGAAGGATTGTATATGTACCTATTATGAATCCTGAGAATATTTATCCACACCAGATCAGGAAAATACAGACTCCAAAGCTGGAGTTCTGCCTAATCAATGAACTGGTCGGCATATGCTACACAACTTTTGCATTTCTTGAATTTCATACAGTATTTGATATACTGTATGTTATAGCAGTTTTATATTATTAAAATAATAACATCATAATATTATATATTAATAATTTTAAGAATATTAATATTGCTTTGTATTAGCATAGATGTGAACAATTTGTGAAATTAGTGAGAAGTATAAAAAAAAACATACCAGTCACTTGTTATATTATACATGTATATAAACATATAATATATATACATGTATATATACACACATATATATATATACATATATATTTATACCCACATATATATATATATATATGTATATATATATATATATATATATATATATATATATATATATATATATATATATACATACACACACACACACACATATATATATATATATATACATATATATTTATACCCACATATATATATATATATATATACACACACACATATATATATATATATATACATATATATACACACACATATAAATATATATATATATATAAATAAACACACACACACACACACACATATATATATATATATATATATATATATATATATATATATACACACACACACATATATATACACACACACATATAAATATATATATATATATATATAAATAAACACATACACACACACACATTTTTACTGCGGTAATTACTTAAGATTGGTCTTTATATACCAGACAAAATACTGTCCTGGGGTCTTCTGTAGTAAACATATGCACCTGGTTCATACATCTTTTCAGCTGAAAATATTTGCAAAGATGAAGTCAGGAAAAAAAAACGTCACGTGCAGTGGTTTTGTATTTTTATAATTATACAGCACTTATCATTACTTTTTAAAACTCACTGTAAAATGAAACTATGATTAAGCAATTCACCAGTTTTATTATATTTGTACATTACTGTATCTTCAAGAATTAAAAAAAAATCAAAGAAATGAGTACACAAATGTAAATATAAAAATCCGTTCGTAATCATTTTAGACTAACAGATTAAAAAAAAACATATATGGCGCTAATATTATTCCAAAAGGTGGTAAAACGACAAAATCTAATACATTTATTTAACTTTAATGACAACATTAAGTATATATTTTAAAATTAAGGTTATCTTCACAAACCAAAACTCGTGAATAACATTTTTAGATAGGTAGTTGCGTATATCTTATATGCTTATATGTTAGGATTGGTTTGAAGTAAAACTAACGCACTTTTTTTTTTTTTTAAAGAACTTTATTTTACTTACATTGCCTGACGGAATTTACTCAGAAAGAATATCTGACTCTAACAAAATATACAAATTACTATCTATCCTAAAAATAACGCAAAGTGCGTCAGTCGAACAAGTAGCGACACTATCTCTATATACACTCTATCACTCTCTATACAGCGTGCCTTCTAAACCACACCCCTCCCTCTGGCAGTCATACGTTCTCAAAAGACGCAGACCATAGCAATCAACATGTTGGCCCACCTTCTCCGAGTTTTGGTAGTCGTGATTCGCCAATTCTTGGTAGCCGAAACGGGTTGTGAATGGTCAATTCTTGGTAGCGAAACGGGTTGTGAATAGTCAATTCTTGGTAGCCGATACGGGCCGCGATTGGAATCATAAAGGCCATTGCAAAGTCATCGATCCACCTGAAAGGTATGTGGTTTGGGGTTAAAGACCTACCTACATGAAGAGGGGATAACATACCCACCACCCCACAGAGAGAGCGGTAGGCTGGGATATAAATCCAGTGCTCTGGGGCAGTGAAGCAGCAATGGAGTCACTGTGCTGTCCATTATAGAAAAAGTATAATTAAATACAAAACGACATGACACAACAGCACAAAAAACAGAAGCATTATGTTGAATCCTCACGCACAGAAATACACATATACAGTACACCATGCGGCAGGCGGCCAACACCCACATGATAGAAGGACCGGGGGAGAGGACATATCTAGAGCAATACCTCCCCCGGGACACAAGAGGGCAACTCCTTCTCCCAGGATTACATCTGGGCCACTGGTTTGGAGCTTAGAAGATCAACCCTGCTGGGGCCCGTGTCCTCTGCCAGGGGACGTCTGGACGGTTCTGGAGCTCTGGAGTGCAGCACTTCTGCCACAACTGGAAGTGCTGCTGGAAGAGGATCTGAGAGCACCTGGAGCACTTCTGGGCAGACTATAAAAGAGGCCGTCTCACTCTGTTTGGGGAGCCAGAGTCGAGAGGAGGAAGGCAAAGCTTGCTGGGAGATGAGTGGAGGTGGCAGAGACTTTCGCTGGGACTGTGTCATACTTGTGGGGAACGGGGAAGATGTTTTCCCACAAGGGAAAAAAGGAATAAAGTGTGTGGTGGTTTTTCACTTGTGTGTCACTGTGCCTGTCAATGTTTGGGTTTGGGGAGCTGTACAGCCCCGATATACCACAACTGCATACCTTAAAGCTTCTTACGTTTCTGTCCATTGTATAACTACAGAATAAGCTTGTGATCATGCAATTTACTTCAAAGCAATACCTTAGTATTCATCGAGATTAATAAATCATTTTAATCACAGGCTATGATGGTGTAGAAGTCACTAGTTAACATTGCTGCCTGACACATCCGGAGTCCTGGTTTTAAATCTCATTCCACTCACTGTGTGGACTATGGATAATTCCTCTGTACACACATGGCTTTTCTTTTGTTTCTTTACACATCCAAAAAGTGTACAGGCTATGTCAGTTGGCGGCCTTACATAAGAACATGTGACTGGGTATACTTAGCAATGAACATGCATCTTATCTCCGATTAGAGAAAGTAGGTTAAGAAGATGACTGGGCTAATGGTTGAGCTGTCATAAAATATCTGAATTCAAAACTTTCAAATGACCTTCAGGCTCTTGTGCCAGTTTAGGGCTTCAGTTTTGTTTTTTGTCTGATGTGTGAAATGAAAACAATAATTAAAAAAACCATCTGTAAGCGACAGAGGCATGTTGTAGTATACCACACACACATGGCCACCCTACATCGCTCAGTCCCTTGGGATTCTTCTTCAGCCGACCTTACTAATTAGCTTACCTCGGGCTTGTCATACATGTCTGTTTCAAATCAATTCATTAATTCGCAAACTTCATTTGAACGGCTGTTAACACCTCGAGTTCTTCATTCCGTCATGTCTTTATCTATAAACATTTTTACTCTGAAAATTGACACACTTTAGTTAAGTTTTATTTTAAAACATAAATATTATCAAGTATGTTCATTCATGGGAAATATTTCTAGTTTTTTTTCTGCAGGTTTAAAGAATATCTGTTGTTACACAAGTATGTGTGCATGGGAGACAATTTAAGGACCAATCCAAGGAGTGGCGCTGTGTGATAACATTCACTCTTTTTCTCCCTCTGCAGACTGGGAGGCTGACAGCACTCCTCCAATCATGTCACTTTCGGTGTCCACTATTACTATGACCGTCCAAAATATTAAAATATATGCATACTTGGAAAAAAGTAACAGTAAGAGAGAACTGTAACACTCTTTCCTAATACTTTCCTGATATGTCTTTAAGCCATAGTGCATCATTTCCCATGTGAGATTAATCCTTAATGAAGAAACCAGGCCAATTCCAAAACACGTAGGAAGGAAGAAAGAAACAGAGTTTGACTTCTTCTGCTACAGGAGGGAGGACATTGACCTTCATTGTGGAATAGGAGGTACACTCTACAGTTGGGGATTGTAGTTCTTTTGGCTCCCTTTTGGAGCTCAAGATATGTAGTATCTGCATTTTGGTACACTGCAAAACATCCTCCTGTTCAAGTATTAACACATAGGGTTGATTTTCTTTTGATACTGTTAGTTTTTGTTATATTGCTTTAAATACATTTCGTATAGTTTGTAGTTTAATTGTGTGGGCGCTAGATTTGTAAGTGTTTTTTGAATAAGATATATGATGAAATTGGCACCCAGTAGATTCTGATGTCTGTGTATTGAAGATATAGATAGTAATAACTGTGTTCATGGTTTATCTTTTCTTTAAACTGACCATATTATCCAGACTTATTATAGTGTTAGAGACACACTATCAGTTTGAAAAGAGGATTACACTTCTCTCTTATTGTTGTCACCTCTGGTGTCCGCCAACCTGGACCATCCTCTTCTTGCCCAGCAGCCATATGACTGGAAGAACCGCCATCTTTGACAGTCAGAATAAAACTCTGGTCTAAGAAGACTTGTTTTGCATTTTTAACAAGCATTATTTTTTCATTTCAACTTTGTAATAGATGGGATTGGCCACAAGTTGCTCCAAATGACTTTCACTTGCCCTGTGTTTCTGTTACACTGCTAATTTACAGTATGTAAAAAATATTCATACAAACATCATTGCTATGAACATGGAGAGATATAGAGACTACTACAAGTTCTTATATTTTACTGAGTTTAAAGAAGACAAGACACAATCTAATGCATTTCTGGATGCATTACAGATACCACAATTAGATACTCTCAGTGCAGAGGAAGTGGATAAACCTCTGGTACTATCAGAATTACTAGGTGCTATAAAGTCACTTCAGAGTGGGAAAGTAGCAAGCCCTGATGGCTACCCTGCCGAATTTTATAAGAAATTCTCCACTCAGCTAGCTCCTCTCTTATTAGTAACATTTATAGACACTAGAGACAATTCAAAATCTACCTCAAACTTTTCACCAAGCATTAATCACCATCTTTCCTAAACAAAATAAGGACTTATTACAATATGCATCATACAGAACAATTTCACTTCTGAATAATGATGTTAAGATACTCTCCTAGCTAGAAGGATATAGAAAGTGCTGCCTTCGGTAATATCACAAGACCCAACTGGATTTATTAAAGGCAGACACTTAGCTTCCAATCTTCAACACCTGTTTAATGTAATATATTCACCTGCAAAGTTTGATATGATTGAATGGAGCTTCCTTTTCATTACATTGGAGAAATTTGGGTTTGGCCCGAATATTTGTACATGGATCAAACTTCTGTATACCAATCCAGAAGCTTCAGTTTGTATTAACAACATTTGTTCAGACTACTTTAAACTAGAATGTGGTACCAGACTACGATGTCCCTTGTCACCACTGCTATTTGCAATCGCCATTGAACCACTGGCAGTTCACTGTCAAAATGCTTATGAGATAAAGGGGATTATCAGAGAAGGACTTGAACGGAAAGTTTCTCTATATGCAGATGATATGGTACTGTATATATCAGATCCACAAAATACTTTAGGGATAAGTATTGACTCTGACCTAAACTTTTAATTACATATTAAAATATTACTAGGACTGCATTTTGTCTCTTGAAGAATATAGCAAAAGTTAGACCTCTTATAAGTTTACAAGATGATTTTTAATGAAATTAGTTTGTGCGTGTGTTTGTTTTTAGTTGACTAGATTACTGTCAATCACACCTAACGGGGCTACCTAAGAAAGACATCACTCAGTCCCAACTAGTGCAGAATGCAGCCGTCAGAATCTTAACTAGAAGAAGAAAATCTAAGCACATCTCACCAGGTTTGGTGTCATTACACTGGGTTCCCGTGTTGTGCAGAAATGCCTTTAAATACTACTAATGGTTTATAAAGCCTCTAATAATCTCGCCCCTTCCTATATTTTGGAATGCCTGTCCCACTTAACTTCAAGTTGTAACCTTATATCATCTAATGGTGGTTTGCTTACAATTCTATGAGCCACACTTAAAAGAAGTGGTGAGGTGGCCTTTTGCTGCTGTGTACCTAAAATATGGAATACTTTACCAATAGAAATTTAGCAGGCTAACACTGTGGAACATTTTAATAAACTGATTATTGTTGAATTATTATTGAATTTGGCTTTTTCATAGCTACATTTTAGTTGTACTCCTAATAGACTATATTGGAACAGAATTGTCATATTCTTCAGGGAGCTGCAATCTTTACAAATTTCTTTTCTCTGCTGTCTTTTCTGGTTCTTCCGTGGTGGCGATTTGCGCCACCACTACCTGATCAAGGCACCAGTGATGATGGAATGAAGATGGGTGCCCCAGCTGTCCACAGGACCAACTTCATTGAATCCTCTCATATGAGCCTGGAAACAAAGAGGAATTAATTAAGAACATTTATGTTAGGTAGAATGCCGAGTGGGGGTTCGCTGGTGTTTTGGCTTTGGAACCCCTGCAGATTTTAATTTTTGCCTAAAAATTGAGTTTTTTTCTGTCCTCCCAGCCATCTGACCTTATCCCCTGACATTATGACAAACTATATAAGGATACTACTGTTCTTCTTAATATTTAAATCTTTGTTACTTATTCTTTAATATTATCACCTAATTTTATTGGCTTCTCTTTCCTTGTAACTTTCTCTTTACCTCTTGTAAAGCGCTTTGAGCTCCAGTGTTTGCATGAAAATGTGCTATAGAAATAAATATTACAGTTGTTGTTGCATACATGTGTAAAAGGAAAATAATTTACCTTCGTCACAGTTTTGTAATGAATCCCATGGCTCATGACCTGTTAAAGTTGAGACACACTGTGGGAAAAAATAAGAAATTTAGCAAGTACATTTAGTTATCCTATGTGTATGGTCAACCAAATCAAATATAATAAATTACTTGCAAAAAATTACTTTACAAATCTTTCTTGACAACCCTGATATTTAGGACTATATCAATGTTTTAGAAAATAAACCGGTTTTAAATGAATGCTGTCAGTTCATGGGGTATCTTATTTTTTCTTCTTTATACATAAAGAGTAAATCTTGTAGTGCTACGGCACTTGTATGTGTCTGTATGAGAATTTTCTAATCTATTGCTTACTAAACTGTCAGTAAATTGGAAAGAAAATTCTCATAGGGGAAATAAAGGCATCAATCAGTCAGCTGTCAGGCTGTGCGCCGCAGCAAGAATTAATAAAGTGCATGGCTACAGACTGAAACCAGCAGACAGAAGAGTTTCCTCCACTAGATAAATACAAATATGCCCACTGATCCTTTTTCTAAACTTTAATTTTTCTGTATCAAGGTTGCAGGAAGTCAAAGCCCACGCCAGCATCAGTGAATACCTCAATACCTCAATACACTGTTGTATCTTTGGTGTAAATATTTTATTGCTTTGTTGTCAGCACTGTCTTTGCAGTTTCTTGTGCAGGCCGCAACCATCATGTTTGTAATTGCTACTGTCCTTTGCCAGGCACGTGACCGCTAGTGATGAGGAGCGATGAATGAACTCCGCTGAATTCGCTTCTCCGTTTTGTGTTTGGGAAATGTTTGTGAACTTTGCCAAACTCCACAAAAATGGGGAAGGAGGAACTAAACTAATTTTGAGTGGGTTATAATGGCACAATAGTCTTTAAAGTGTCCCTGAACACTAGGGGAAAAGTCGAGCAACAATTCCGGGCTGATTATTGTGGCCAAAGATGTGATATCATGTGATATCCAATGGATAACATTTCCTTAAAATACATACTGTACTTTAACTAATAAAATATGTACAAAAATAGTTATCCATAATACATATGGGCATATAACTAAATAAAGTTCTTCCCATAATTACTAGCTGTCACACTATTTTTCTCTGTAATGTACCTATTTCTCTGGTCAAAAAATATATATATGTAATTTTCTTACACAGTCAATTAACTGACATTGACTATTAAACACTGCTTAGATGTAAATATGCGTGCACATATAGATTTTAATCATTTTTATTTATTAATCGCACTACAGCTTTTTTGCCTGCTGTTTTCACACACGTGTACTTGGGACACAACTTCAAGGCTCATATAAATGTAATTGCACTCTCAACCAGGGGTTGGCGCTGTTGCCTAATGCCTTTTCTTTTCATCCCACTGCAGAAGCAATGACGAACAGTCACAACACCAATGAGGTCACTTCTGGTTCCCAAACATCTGCACCCGCCTCTTCCTGTCCTCCCAAGTGAAAATCAGCTCTGATGCCATCTTGGAGCCAGTTATCGGGACACTCACATCTGAAAAGATGTTATTTTTTTCAAATCTGACAATTATATTGGGTTAACCACGGTACACCAACTCCTTATCTGTTTTGTGGTTTATTGTGACAGTGTTACAATATTTATTGAGGTTTTTATTTTAAATAACATTCCATACAAGCAAGTCAAATTTTACAAAAGTAAACTTTTTTTTAAAGTACCAGCTAGACATTCATAATTCTTGAGGTGTAATTATAAATATGGATTACTGTTTCAAAAATACAGTACTTGTGTGTGTCATACAGTATACGTTTTGGCAAAAACAAGAAATAAACACAGTTCAACTCTTTAAAAATGCCGTACTTATATTAAATGTTTGTGAGATGTCTTTCAAGAAGACAGAAGGCTAAAATGCTTAATAGGGTTATAGGCAAAAGACACATTTTTCTTTTAAGCTAACAAGCCTGTTGTTTACTAAGCAATAAATTCTTCTTTATCTTTTCTTTTTCCGATTAAACTAGGGGGCTCTGCCACCCTGCTCGCTTTGCTCACCAACCTCGGTGCGGGCACTATGTGCTAGTCATTTCCTGGATCTGCCACTTACAACGAATCGTGATTTGCTTTTGGATAAACATGAATATCAACTCTGTCTTTGAAACTGTATCTCCATCTTTCAAAACTATTATCGCTGACAATTCGTCATATGTTGGTTTATTATATATGCGAGTGTGATCTTTCAGATTCATAAAGAAATCCAAAAAAACTTCTTTGTCCATGTTTTTCAGATAAATTTCGTGTAAATTGCGATACTTTTAGACGTATGGATTTGTATCCATTATTAGCTGTATTTCTAATATGTTTGTTCATTTAACTCTTTTGATTCTATGTTGCATCGCTTCTCCGTGATCATAAATATAAATCTGACCGAATTGTGGTTTCTCTGAAATTAAACTTGTAGTGGCTTTAATTGTTGCAGGACCATAGATTCTCACAGTGTAGGATCCTGAATCGTGTAAATCTATGTTTTGAGCATTGAATGATGCAAATGCAAACAGATTATTGTAGATTTGGCTATTTTGTCTGTAGTGTTTGTGGAGTTCACTTTCATCAAACAACAAATCTTTTCTCGCGGATAGGCCTCTTCATTGGGAAGAAACACTACTTTTCTCTGATGGCAACATGAATTAGACGATCTGCAGGTCTCCGACTTAAACTTTAAAGGCGAACAATTTTTACCTACTTCTGTCATATCACCTGTGTCCATATACACTCACCTAAAGGATTATTAGGAGCACCTGTTCAATTTCTCATTAATGCAATTATCTAATCAACCAATCACATGGCAGTTGCTTCAATGCATTTAGGGGTGTGGTCCTGGTCAAGACAATCTCCTGAACTCCAAACTGAATGTCAGAATGGGAAAGAAAGGTGATTTAAGCAATTCTGAGCGTGGCATGGTTGTTGTTGCCAGATGGGCCGGTCTGAGTATTTCACAATCTGCTCAGTTACTGGGATTTTCACGCACAACCATTTCTAGGGTTTACAAAGAATGGTGTGAAAAGGGAAAAACATCCGGTATGCGGCAGTCCTGCGGGCGAAAATGCCTTGTTGATGCTAGAGGTCAGAGGAGAATGGGTCGACTGATTCAAGCTGATAGAAGAGCAACTTTGACTGAAATAACCACTCGTTACAACCGAGGTATGCAGCAAAGCATTTGTGAAGCCACAACACGCACAACCTTGAGGTGGATGGGCTACAACAGCAGAAGACCCCACTGGGTACCACTCATCTCCACTAGAAATATGAAAAAGAGGCTACAATTTGCATGAGCTCACCAAAATTGGACACTTGAAGACTGGAAAAATGTTGCCTGGTCTGATGAGTCTCGATTTCTGTTGAGACATTCAAATGGTAGAGTCAGAATTTGGCGTAAACAGAATGAGAACATGGATCCATCATGCCTTGTTACCACTGTGCAGGCTGGTGGTGGTGGTGTAATGGTGTGGGGGATGTTTTCTTGGCACTCTTTAGGCCCCTTAGTGCCAATTGGGCATCGTTTAAATGCCATGGACTACCTGAGCATTGTTTCTGACCATGTCCATCCCTTCATGACCACCATGTACCCATCCTCTGATGGCTACTTCCAGCAGGATAATGCACCATGTCACAAAGCTCGAATCATTTCAAATTGGTTTCTTGAACATGACAATGAGTTCACTGTACTAAAATGGCCCCCACAGTCACCAGATCTCAACCCAATAGAGCATCTTTGGGATGTGGTGGAACGGGAGCTTCGTGCCCTGGATGTGCATCCCACAAATCTCCATCAACTGCAAGATGCTATCCTATCAATATGGGCCAACATTTCTAAAGAATGGATTTCAGCACCTTGTTGAATCAATGCCATGTAGAATTAAGGCAGTTCTGAAGGCAAAAGGGGGTCAAACACTGTATAAGTATGGTGTTCCTAATAATCCTTTAGGTGAGTGTATTTCTTATATATCTCTTTTCGCTGTTCCGTTATTTCACAGAGTAATAATTTTCATTTGTTAGCACTAACGTGATCTACCAGTTTTCTGAGACTTTCGAATTTTACTAATAAGCTTTAACTTGCTCTGCATGTGTATCGTGTCAGCATTTTTAAACCTCTTTACGACGTTCTACTTTGTCTTCTACTCTTTGTCTTTTATTTCCGCCCCTTGGACCTGTTAGGTTTTAAGTTCCACTTGGTCTGGGCTGATTATAACTTTCCTTATTTTCTGAATTTGCACTTAGATCATCGTTGTTCTTTTTTGAATTCTTTTCTCTCCAATGCTTTTGGGCCTCTTTTCGACACGCTGCCCTTTCTTCTTCGCTTAGTCGTTGACATTTCAAGTTCACTGAAATCTCAGAAATGTTCAGGAACTTTGCTGAACCCCGTGCAATGTACTGAAGTCAGTGGGAAAGGAAAGGCTGAACTAGTTTTGAAGGAATTCTAATGGTGCAATGGACTTTTAAGTGTCCCGACGTCCATGGAAGCATCTACCAACTATACCGGACCGATTCTTGTGGTCAGAAATGTGACCTAAGCTCTCAGGCAGCAGTGCTAACCACTGAGCCACTGTGCCTCCCTGAGATAAAATGCAGACAGTGGTAGAAAGGAATTGTGAATTTGTCTCCCACAGATTTGATACCTGGTACTCAATTCTCCTGAATCGACAGAAGTTGGGACACCTGTGCAAACTGTTTACTTCAACTTGCCAGGCTTAATTTACTTATTATTGCTGCATATGTAGATAATAACCCATTAGCTGTTCCTGAAGAGGGCTCACTTGTAAAATTCTGATATTTCCTTTTTTTCAGTGTTTCCTAACCTAATCTTTAAATATAAATCTCGAGCAGTTTACTGCTTACCTTTTCACCATTTTAGGTCTTTCATTTCATTTTAACTGAATTAATGGGAACAAGATAGCGTTTTTATACACGGGTCAGAGGAAGTGATGTCACTGGGGCCGGAACTGGAAGTGATGTCATTGGGCTTTAGCTGGAAGTGAGGTTGATAGCTTTAGGTGTGATTTCCCTCTGGTGAACTACAAGAAAACGAGAGAACGGGTTAGTACACACTGTCACCACAGGGGCGGCCTTAGGCATGTGCAAACTGTGCACCCGCACAGGGCCGCCAAATCCCAGGGACCACCACACCAATATATATTGAATATAAAACAGAAAGACAAAATAACGACACAGCTGACAGTTGAAGCGAAGCTAGTGCAAGTGGGCGAGTCGTCTTACAAGTTAATGTTTCACCTAGTTTTAATAAAGTATTAGTGTTAGCGCAATAGTCATAGTGAATATCTGGTCGGATAGGGGACACAAGACATTCGCATACCCATTCTAAGCAAAATGAAGAGATTTCGAGTACACGAATCTGGTTATTCGAAACGAAAAAGAAAGGCGGTTCAGGAGGCTTTCATTGCATCACAGAAAAGAGCAATCCTGAACTTTATCATAAGTTAAACGCTTGTGTCATGAGCACGAGGCGACTATGCAGTGTTTGCAAAGGACGTGGCCATCTGCCATGCATAAGATACCATACTGACATTGGCGGGTGAAGGGGCCACCGATTCTTTCTCTGCCCAGGGCCGCCACAAGCCTAGAGCCGCCCCTGGCATTTGGTCCAGCATGAATTACCATCTTATGAGCCCGTTGCCATCCTCCTATTAGCATACATGTGACAATATATATATAGTGAGAGTCCCTGACAACCCCTCAACTGCGCTGTGAGCCATGCTCTGTTAATGCAGGCAGGGATTGATTGTGCACCACCGGAGCAAATGCAAGTTCACAGGTTCCCCATGTAACGTGTCTGTCTCCCGATGGTTAATGTGAGGAACATTTAAAACCAGCTACTAACCTGGCCTTGCGCTCATCTTCTGACTCCTTGCTTATGCAGGAAGGCTATCTGTTCTTTTGAGGTTTATAGGCTGCGAGTGTTTAAATGGCAGCTCCCGTTTGAATAAATGCTTTGAGAATATTCTTGCCTTCACAATAATAAAGCTAATTGTTTTAAACCTGGACGCATCTCCTTCTCTCATTTGCTCTGATGCAAGTCTGTGATCCATACATCACAAGACACACACACACACATATATATAGATATAAAGGTGTTACATAGTGCAGAGTACATGACACGTGTTTCGCCCTTATTTGGGCTAATCAGGCATACAAACTCCACTGCACCCCTCGCGGGAATCGAACCTCGGATGTCAGCAACGAACTCTCTTTATGCTGCGCCACGGCGTGTAGTTCGTTTATTTGACAGCCTGGAGATCAGAGTAATTACATTCATCGCATCCATAGTCTGAGTATCAATCTGAATGTGTCGGTGGTTAAATAAACGAATCACACGCCGTGGTGCAGCATAAAGGGACTTCATCTCTGACGCTAACGTCCGAGGTTTGATTCCCGCAAGGGGTACAGTGGAGTGTGTACGCCTGATGAGCCCAAATAAGGGCGAAACACATGTCGCGTACTCTTCGCATTATTTGACAGTAAACTATGTAACATTCTATGATCTGCTTCTCGCAACTGAGAGGGCCCAACTGGCAGACCAACCACATGCGTTATCTGGTAGGTAACCACCCATACAATCAGATCGAGACTCAGACTACAGACGCTATGATTATAAAGGAGTATATATAGATGTATACATTATGGTCTGAATACACACCAGAATGATTAAAAGGGAAAGCAAAATTTGAAAAGAAAGTAAACGTTTGACTTGGCAGTCGCAGTCCCAGTGAGACATTATGCAGATGCATTGTTGCTGATATAAAGGAGCCTCAGTAGCATTTCTTGACACATTTCTAATGAATAATTCTTTGGGTGGAAATCCTCAGGGTGATTGTGTCAGAGAGAGGATGTGCAGCATTGTTCATAATGGCATAATGGTTTTGTTTTACTTCTCTCCTTTGCTAGGACCTCCAGGACTCTATAACTGAGCCTGGCCTTTTAATTAGCTTGTTGATTTGGTGGGCCTCTCTTTAAGTGATGTTACCAGCCCAGCAGACCACAACATAGAAAATTGCACTAGCAATCACAAAGTTGTAAAAGATGTGAAGGATGTCACTGTTCACATTAAAGGAACGCAGTCTCCTAAGGAAAAAGAGCCTGCTCTACCCTTTCTTTTACAGTTCCTCTGTGTTGTGAGAACATCCCAGCCTGTCATTGATATGGACCCCAAGTACTTATAGAAGTGCACCACCTCTACATCCACTCCTTGACCGGACATAGATGGTCTTTTGTGTGGTGAAAGTTAATAACCTGTTTATTGGTTTTACTGATGTTAAGTTGCAGACAATTCTCTCAGCACCAAGAAACAAAGTTCTCCAACTGACTCCTCTCGTCTGTCTCATCACCCTTATCAATGCACATGGTAGGTGCAGAATCCTCTGAGAATTTTTGCAAGTGACATGACCTGCTGTTATATTTGTAATTGAAGAGAAAAGCAGACAGGCCTGTTCCTTGAGGTGCTCCAGTGTTGCTCTCACAGTCCTTGAGTCTCACAAACTGCCGTCTACCCGACAGATGGTCCATTATCCAGGACACCATAGGCTCATCCACCACATATCTCTAACTTTACCTCTCAACAGAGATGGCTGGATGGTATGGAAGGCGCTAGAGAAATCAAAAAACATAATCCTCACACTGCTGCCAGCTTTGTCCAGGTGGAATAGACGTGATTGTATCCTCCACTCCAATCTTTATCTGATAGGCAAACTGCAGTGAGTCCAGGTGGTCTAACACAAGAAGACTCCTATCGTCCAGCATGAGTGTTGTGTGCAGGGTGCTTGACATTGTAACTAGTATCAGCAGAGCGACTCGAGTGTGGAGCAAACTGCTAAGTTATGTCATTGATGTAGCTCTCCTTCCTTAGTTAATATTTAAATATACTGAAGAGGAGTTTTTAGTTTAGCATAGTTTCTGCGGACACTGTGACTTTATTTCATATATCAAGCCCTGTGAGCTGAGACCTTAATTCAAACAGACATTGTTTCTTATTTTCGCTTACTACAGAATATGTACAGTGAAGGACAGTCCGCAGGCAGCAAGTGCAACCTTTCTTTGTGAAACGGGGGCAGATTGCTGACGTAGTAAGTATAAATTTAGATATTGGTAATGGAACTGTTTTGGAGAAAGCAGAGCAGGTGACATATTGAGTGCAGGCTGAAGTTTGGGAACAAAAGTGATGGCCAGGAAGAGAGATTCATGGAAAAAATTCTGGGAGATGACCTCCACTCTGGCATTGAAAAGAAAAGTTTATGAAAGCAGTATGAGGAGTAGTGTTATGCCAAAGAGGCTTGGCTGGACCACAGCACAGACCCTGTCCACCTGCTTTTTTAACTCAGGCCAGCCTTACATTTCTTAAAATTAAATGAAAATAAAACAGAGGTCAATATTTTTGGTCCTACCACATCTGCACTCAGTTAAGCTCCTTGGCAGCAATGATTCATAATGATGTCAGAAACCGAGGTATCATCTTCGAGTCATCACTAAGTTTTGAAAACAAATCTCCAGGGTAGTAAAGTCCAGTTTTTACCAACTGAGGCACATTTCTAAACTAAAATCACAGAAGGACTTGGAAACAGTCATTCATGCCTTTATTACATCTCACCTAGATTATTGTAATACTTTATATGTGGGTCTGCCCAAATCTGCTCTGTCGCACCTTCAGCTGGTTCAAAACACTTCAGCGAGATTCTTAATTGGGTCGAGAAAAAAGGATCACATCGCCCCCATTTTAGCCCCTCTCTTTTCACAGGATACCGGCGAGGTGTCGCATTGATTTTAAAATCTTGTTGCATGGTCCATCCATCCATCCATTATCCAACCCGCTCTATCCTAACGACAGGGTCACGGGGGTCTGCCAGAGCCAATCCCAGCCAACACAGGGCGCAAGGCAGGAAACAAACCCCAGGCAGGGCGCCAGCCCATCGCATTGTTGCATGATCTCGCATCAAAATATATCTGTGACCTTCTTCACTCCTATGTGTCACCAAGAGCACTGAGGTAATCTGGACAACTTCTTCTTGTAGTCCCAAGATCTCGGCTGACGTCAAGGGGAGACCGAGCTCTCTCAGTTGTTGCTCCTGGGCTTTGGAATGACTTGCCTTTTCACATCAGGACTTCATCCTCTATCGAGGTTTTTAAAAGTCGGCTTAAGACATACTTGTTTTCATCCACCTTTCACTATGTATAATGGGATTATGGTGGATGTTACAGGGTGGCACGGTGGTCCAATGGGTAGCACTGCTGCCTTGCAGTTAGGAGACCTGGGTTTGCTTCCCAGGTCATCCCTGTTTGGAGTTTGCTTGTTCTCCCCGTTTTGCGTGGGTTTCTTCAGGGTACTCCGGTTCCCTCCCACAGTCCAAAGACATGCAGGCTAGGTGCATTGGCGATCCTGAATTGTCTCTAGTGTGTGCTTGGTGTGCGGGTGTGTGCGTGGCCAGCGGTGGGCTGGTGCCCTGCCCGGGGTTTGTTTCCTGCCTTGCGCCTTGTGTTGGCTGGGATTGGCTCCAGCAGACCCCTGTGACCCTGTAGTTAGGATATAGCGGGTTGGATAATGGATGGATGGCTGGATGTTATAATTGGTTGTTTTATTAATCTGCTTCTGCATGATTGTTTGCATTGTGTTTACTTGAATGCTTCTTTGTAAAGCACTTTGGCGCGACCTCTGTTGTTTTAAATGTGCTTTTATAAATACTGTAAATAATCTAATCTAATCTAATCCTCTCTGCAGTGCCTGTTGCTAGTCAGCAACTGTGAGGATGGTGTTAAATGGACCAGGAATTGTGCATGTGCTCAAGAAACTCTCGAATACTGTGGTACTTGCAGAGGGCAGAGCAGCATCCCAAACCCCAGACACAACTGGACAACAACAAGTCCCAGGTACAAATAATACGTAGCAGAGCTGTGTTTGACAAAGGTTTCCAAATGGTTCAAAATAGTTCAAATGTAGCTACCAGACAAATATTCCGGCACTAGCAAGACTCGCCATACAAAAAAAATATACTCCACAGTCCGAGTGTCTTTGTTTTGAAGATTTTAGTGAAATTCAAAGCAAAAAGTTCATGCATAAAATAGAGAAAAAAGTTGATAATACGCACAAATTACACAAAGGGAAATGTGACATTCTTCTTAAATATCTAGGTTACATTTCTTAAGGTTTCAAGGTATTGTTTTATGCATCTTCTAAAATCTCTGTCCTTAATGTCCATCTGCCGAACTTCAATCTATGGTCTATCCTATTGCCACACAGAGTTAGGATTATGAATATTCCATTTTCTATAACTTATAGGGGGTTAATCAGAATCTTCCATTATCCATGTTAAGCTTCATTATATTCAAGTTCAAGCTAAGCAGTCTAAAGAAAATTTACCATTAACTTAAAGGATTTGGCTCTTCTAAATAGTTTATCAGTAAGTGGATACCTCTCAATGGGCCTCTCTTCAAAATACACAAAAGAACAGTCCATAGTTTCTCTATCCTGTGTGTTTCACTCCTTCTTCCACACCTTTCAACAAGACTAGTCGGACTCCAACTCCCCTGGAGGTGCGGGGTGGCACCTTTAAAGTCAGACCTGAGAGCACTTCCGGTGCCCGAGTGTGATGAGCTCCCTCTGTAGCTCTGCACCTGGTGGTCCCCAAGTACCTCAGTAGGGCTGCTCACCCGGGCTACAGCTGCCAGGTGGGTCTGTGGGTGCACCAAAGGGAGCCTCAGCCTCCCCTGAATGCTACCATCCTGTGTATTACCTGTTCACAGTGGACAGTTCTGTCTTTATAACACAGCCAGTCCATCCCGGGTAAGGAGCCATCGATATCACTTCTTCTGGGACAATTGTTATCTAAAATCAGAGTGCAAAACTGAAAATAACATCAAAATTAGAATATGTCAAAACCCATTAATCAGAACCAAACTGCTAAAACTATAAACCGAGCTGAGGAGTGGAATGCTGAGATTCATTAACCAAAAGATTTTAAACAATAGGAACGCAAGACTGAGGCCATTCAAGGTTTTAATCTGGAATTCTGAATGCTGCACTGAGTGCTACAGTGTTAAGCAAAAGAAGATTAAGAGCAGACATGATAGAAATGCTTAAAATTATAAAAGAAATTAGCAGAATGGATTGAGACTGTGACTTTAAAATTAATTCATCAAGAATACAGGGACACAATAGGAAACTTGTTAGGGGTAAATTTCACGCAAACATTAGTAACTTTTTCTTCACACAGACCATAGACACATGCAACCAAGTAATGTGGAACTTTAACTTTGTAGGACTTTAGAAACTTTCAAAACTCGACTTGATGTCATTTTGTAGAAGAATTAAGTGGATATAACTGGCAAGCTTTGTTGGGCTGATTCTTCTAGAATATTCTAATGTAGAGATACGTATAGTTAGCATAAGACGCCCTAATTCTGGATGTTCGTAAGAAATGTAATCATTTACTTCATGAGGAAGAAGTACATAATAACCCAGAATAGTTACATCAGATATTTGAAATATTAAAATGTGTGCTTCAATTGAGTTGTTTAAAGTCTAAATATTCTTGGCTGTAGTAGAAATGTGTCATTTTTCACCCTCTGATAGAGGTCCACAGAGGGCCTGGTCCCTAGTAAAAGATCAGAAATCAAAGTTAACATCATATTTGTAATCAGTGAAATAGTCTAATGTGATACTCCACATGCCTTTGTTTTTAATCTTCTGGGAGTTGCTCTTACAGGGTTAGGACCACCGGTAAAGAATCAAATACTGAAAATATTAACATTTGTGATCAGTAAGCTGAAGCGACTTGAAATGACACTCCACTTACATATGTTACTGAGCCCATTTTTTTCAAAGTTTTGTTAAAAACTACAACTTTCTGCACAAGATATCCTTAAATGGTTTAAAAATAAGTGTTTTTTGGGTCTAGAGGGCCAAAATAGAGTGAAACTCCAAACAATTGACGTCTTGCATAACTAGATGCAACATCAAGATGAGTCGAATAAGATATCATATGTCAGGAAGTGCTGGACATAAAAAGTGATGCAGCAAAAAGGTATCAATTGTAATTCTAATGAAAACTGAAGTGCAACATAAAAACAAGGAAAATAATGTTAAAACATTATTTATGTAATAGTGTATATACAAAACTATACATATAAATATTTACAAATACACCTGCCCAAACCTCCTGGGTCAGCCACATTTTAAAACCCTCTGACCATTTCATTGGGGTTCATCTCTCTATATATAAAATCCAACGCCTGTCTGTCTGTATGTCTGTCCACTTTTCACGAGAGAACTACTTAACGGATTTAGATCGGGTTTTTCTATAATTTGCTTGAATATTCCAGTTGACTTTGCGACCTCTCTCATCGTACTATCATAGTTTGCTCGCAATGCAGATTTATTTGTGCGAATCCGAGAGAGAGGCAGCGTTACCCTCCTCACTCACACACCAGCCTCAGGGCGTATCTTACATCCGCTTAACTAGCGAACGAGAGAACAACTTAACGGATTTAGATCAGGCTTTTTTCTAGAATTTGCTCCAACATTCCATTCTCATCGCGCTAAGAATCATAGTTCACTTGCAGGAGTGCTAATCTGAGACAGAGGCTGTGGGCCAAGGGTAGAGGGGAAGTGTGACATCAGGAGTAGGGAGCCTGGCAGGGCCCTCCTCACTGTCCTGTTTCATTTCTACTCAGGCAAAGCTGTGGGAGACTGCTCATTTATAAAGAAGCATTGACTCCAAGTCAGACAGAGTGGCTCCACTGACGCTGAGAGAAGACAATAAACGGAAAAGATTTGGAAATAGCAAAGAGAAAACAATTAGAACGATAAATTAAAAGCAATATGGGAGAGTCCTATGAAGCAGTATCAGCAGGAACTCTAACAAGGGTATGCTTGGCTAAAATAATGACCTTCAATCTTGATTTGTGTCATTTTCCTGAAATATTGCAATTAAGAAACAGCACCAGATTCCGATACCTGTTTCATACATTTGTTGTAATTTAGTTAAAGGACTCAGCCAGTCTTCTGAGAGCAGCACTGTGTAAGAGTAAATTGAATTTAAATGAATTCAGCCAACAACTGAGAGCCTGGGACAATTGATTATTTTTTATTAAGAAAACAAACATGGAAAACAAAATAAATAGTCTTCACTGTCATTTGTAATTTCATGATACAAAGCAACCCTCTCTTCACAGCCGAAAGATAAAATGAAAAATATATATATATATTTGGATGATTTTTGCTTTATTTTCACAGTAAATATTAACTAATCTTAAACCATCCACCCATCTATTTTTTAAATCTGAGCAGGGCCGCAGAGAATCTGGAGACCTTCTGAGCAAGTACTGGGGACAATGCTTGAAGAATTCCTGGAGAGGGTGGGGGTCCCTCACAAGGCAAACACACAAACACACACACCAGGCCCAATCTATCAATGGCAATGCACCTTACTTGCGTTTCTTACACCACAATCTAATCTACCATATAATAAAACACTAAAGTCTGTGTCCTGACCCTCTAAGCAATCTGATTGGTCAGTTTGGCTTTAAAAACATGATGAAAGACGAAGTGTAAGTGTGAGGCACACAAGGTGGAGAAATGGCATGGGAGGCACGATGAGAGAGTCGCCTTCAAAGATGACAAGTATAAAAGTGGAGAGCATGCGAGAAAGCTGCCCTGAAAACAATGACAGAGTCTGAGAAGCAGGCTTTACGAGAATGCGCTTGACAGAGAGAGTGCCAGTGAAGAGAGGTTCAGACACATACAAAGACTGAGTGTGGCCAGTAGAGGATGCTGCAGCATCCCACACCCCAGACATAATCACACAGACACAAGTTCCCATATAAATCAATCAATCAATCAATCAACATTTATTTATATAGCACATTTTCATACAAAAAAATGTAGCTCAAAGTGCTTTACAAATTGAATAGAAAAATAGAAGACACAATAAAAAATAAACATAAGTCAACATTAATTAACATAGAATAAGTAAGGTCTGATGGCCAGGGTGGACAGAAAAAACAAAAAAAAAAACTCCAAAGGCTGGAGAAAAAAAAAAATCTGTAGGGGTTCCAGACCACGAGACCGCCCAGTCCCCTCTGGGCAATCTACCTAACATAAGTCAAACAGTCCTCTTTAAATGGATTATTTTCATAAATACCCTGTGACCCTGTTAGGATATAGCAGGTTGGATAATGACTGACTGACTGACCTTCCACAAAGGCATTAACAGTGGCATAAACCAAATATAAAACAACTCTTATCTCTTTTTCTTTCCTTCCACTTCTTCAGGCAAGCTTTGTCCTCTTCCACCCGACTCTGACTTGCCTGAATGACGTTGAATGGCACCTTTTATCTTGGACCCAGGAGTATTTTTGCTGCCAGGTCATAGCCCGATGGAAGTACTTCCGGATCAATTGGAAGTCCTAAATAGTAGAGATTATGAATCCCTGCAGCAGCTCCTGGTGACACCCACACCCCAAAAAGGCTGTTCCACAGGGCTACAGTTCCCAGTGTGCCTTGCGGGTTTCCATACAGATAACACCCACCACCTAGCATGCTGGGTGAGCATGCAATCCTGCCAGATTGTCTCCCCCTATCCTTCCATTACACTGGCCTCCCGGCCTCCCTTGGTCCAACCCTGCTGGGATGCCAGTGTACCCATTGCTACGCTGGCATCTTCTGCCTGTCTTCTGGCTGAGACAAGGTGATCTTCTTCATCTTGTTTTTTGTGCTACTGTAGGGGTGGCCTTCCATCCTGTTAAAAGCCCAGGCCCCATCCTGGCTGGTATGCCCACCTATGTGCACTGTCCATCACAAGAGGAAAGGCACTGAAGGTCTATGAAGGGCAAGAGATGGCAAACATTTTAAAAATTATTCCATTACCTATCTTTGACAGATAGCTTGGCTAGTATTAAGTAAAAGGAATGATGAATGAACAGACAACACCTAATATGAGTTTCTGTATTGATCTTTTCACCATTCTCTAACCAGCTTATTTGCTTTAAGGTTCCAGGAGCTGAAAAAGCTACCCCATCAGTATTAGGTGTGATGTTAGAACAACCTGTATGTTTTATGAAAAAGAAGCTACAACTTACACTCAATAGCTGGTTTAGGATATAGATAGAAAATTAGAGCAGCTAAAGAAAACCCATTGAGGAATACACGCAACATGACGAGGATCCATCTCTGTCTCCAGAGCTTTGAGTGCTAACCCTTTGACCCCTTGCTCCCCACAGAGTGATGTGCTTTTGTAAAATGTTGTGTGAATCTGCTCTTACGGTGGGACTTGTGTTGTACGCTGCTTAGCTGTAACACTGGGAGGCTTTACAAGAACCTTGCAATTAGAAAGAAAAAACTTATAAAAAAAAATGAATAGCATTTTAGATTAAGCTCTTAAAGCACTGAGGAAAAGGATTCTCTCTCCAATTCTTTTTCTTCTCCATTTATCTTTATCCACTTATTAATTCATTGATTTATTAATTTTTACTAGCTTTAAGTTTTACTCCGTTGGCCATGCTCTCTTTCTCAGGGGTGGGGGTTGATTTGTTTTCAATTCTATTTTTGTAAAAATTAATCTTTCTGTATGGAATGTTGTGCGATTATAATAAAATCAATAAAATTAAAAATAAAAAAGAAAGAAAAGCGGACTAGAAAGATTCAGTCTTTCTTTAACAGAATGACTTTCATGGAGTGGGTGATCACTAGGCTCCTCATGGGCTAACATTACAATGCAATATGAAATTGAACTACTAAACAGAACGATATTAGAAATAAACACACACATATCGGACACAAGAAGTGTAGGGCTGGTTTACACCAGGTTGACCTTGGAAGTGTAATTGACAGATTTACACACTAAGTGTCAAAAGGAGTTAGACAAGGCCATGACAGATTTGCTGTGGAATTATGACAGGAACCCCTGTGGACTATGATGTTTGTGGATGACATTGTGATCTGTAGAAAGAGTAGGGAGCAGGTTGAGGAGACCCTGGAGAGGTGGAGATATGCTCTAGAGAGGAGAGGAATGAAGGTCAGTAGGAACAAGACAGAATACATGTGTGTAAATGAGAAGGAGGTCAGGAATGGTGAGCATGCAAGGAGTAAAGTTGGCAAAGGTGGACAAGTTAAATACTTGGGATCAACAGTACAGAGTTACAGGGAGTGTGGAGGAGAGGTGAAGAAGAGAGTGTAGGCAGGGTCGAGTGGGTGGAGAAGAGTGTCAGGAGTAATTTGTGACAGACGGGTATCAGCAAGAGTGAAAGGGAAGGTCTACAGGATGGTAGTGAGACCAGCTATGTTATATGGACAGGAGACGGTGGCACTGACCAGAAAGCAGGAGACAGAGCTGGAGGTGTCAGTCTTAAAGATGCTAAGATTTGCATTGGGGTGACGAGGATGAACAGGATTAGAAATGAGGACATTAGAGGGTCAGCTCAAGATGGAAAGTTGGGAAGCAGAGTCAGAGAGGCGAGATTGCATTGGTTTGGACATGTGCAGAGGAGAGATGCTGGGTATATTAGGAGAAGGATGCTAGTGATGGAGTTGCCAGGTAAGAGAAAAAGAGGAAGGTCTAAGATAAAGTTTATGGATGTGGTGAGAGAGGACATGCAGGTGATCAGTATAACAGAACAAGATGAAGAGGACAGAAATATATGGGAACTTATGATCTGCTGTGGCAACCCCTAACAGGAGCAGCAGAAAAAAGCAGAAGATGAAAGAGGAGGCATAACAGTAGTGATAGACAAGGAAAGACAAGGAGATGCAGAGATGAAACACAGCTAAAGAAGTCTAGAACTACAAAAGAGGGTACAAAGTAATAGAATAAGCTAAACTCAAACATTTTAATTAGCAATTAGCTAAACATAACAGACTGACACTTGTCCACCATGGGAGATAATCCTTCAATAGTCCTATTATCTAAACTTGTCAATGCTCTGTTAACTTTCTAAAGTGCTCTTGTCATTTTATTACAACAGAATTGCATTGCTGTGATATAAATTAAAGCTTGGCATTATTTGCTCAGTTTTCTCAGATCTGTAGGTAGCAATTCAGGGCAGAGCCTGTCCAGACTGGCCGATATGATCTTTCAATTAGGATTTACTTTTAAACAAAAAGGCAACAATACAGCATTATTACTTTTTATGGACCGGTGATCTCACTGCAAAGGCTGAGGAGTTCATTCTTTTGTTGAGGAAAATTATTTGTATCCGTATTGACAGCATTCTGAAAGAAACAGCAAAACAAATAACACTTTTAAAAAAAAAATCCATGCTATATGTCTCTCAAACAAACTTAAAGAATGTCATGGAGATACTGTATTCATTACTAATGTCAAAAATTGGATTGATGATCATGCTCAAAAAAAAGATTGCCCTGGAATTAACCAACAAATTAATCAAACAAAACGCCTGACCTGTTTATCCCTGGTAAAACACTCTTAATATCAGTCTGTACACATGGTAGCCTAAAGTGGTTCAAGGGGTATTTTTATTCCACTGTCACAGTTTGCAACTCCTGATTCTTGAAGAATGGCCCACAAGCTGTGTTCCTCCAGCACAAGAAGTCTGTGGAATTGCTAATGTCACAAAGTGACCCTTAGTCTCTGCTGAGGAACTCCAAATCAGATGGTGGCCAATGTTCAGAGTGCCATTTCCTCTCTTGATTCTCTTAAATGCTCTTCTCAAGAAAGATAAACTCAATATACCACTTACTGGAGTACAGGGAAAAACAAAAGTGCTCCATACTGTGAGAAAACAGACATGGTTGGTCTGCTGGCTCAAGTTTATTTTTTGTTCATTTGGTTCATTTCTATTTTCTTTGTATTTTGGTAATTTTATTAGTTTCTTTGTTATTTTGTTATTATGTAGTGTTGATTGTGGTCTGCTCTGTTTCCTGTATGTAGAGCCTAAGGAAGTGGGATCACCTAATTATGCCTCTGGATTTCTGGTTCCAGTATGACTCAAGCTTTAAAATGTTTCAATTGCCCTGGCATTGCAGTAGTTATTGTGTTTATTCACTTTGGTTTGGTTGTTTGGAGTCCCTGACCTTTGACTCCCGCATTCAGTGTAAGGTAATGTTTCTGGTTGGTAATTTAATGGATTTCTTTTCTTTTGAACATATTTTTGCTCCTTTTTGTTAATGCCTTGGTTTTTAGAGACTGCTCTTGTGCTTTATTGCTAGTCATTGCGAAACACAATTAAATTGGAAATTACAGGTACATGAATTGAAAAGGAAAGTCAGATGGAATATGAGGAATACACTGTAAATAGACAGTTTATTCCTGACCAGAGCCAGTAAAGATACATGCTTCAGTTATATTTTAGTGTAAAGCTTTTATTTGCAGCCTTGTGCCATTGCACAGTTAAGGAGGATTTAAGTTTCTCAGAAGCATAACTGGTGCTCCTATCTTGAACATAAGTTTGTGTGGAGGAATGCCTGGAGGATTCAGTGTGTGCAAGAACTCCACTGGATAGTGTAGAGCCTCTTCAATCTCTGCTACTGAGTCATTTGAATCATATGTCATCTAGTGTGTATTTAGCTTTGCTAAAAGACAGTTACTGATTTCTGTAGTTTTATTATTTTTAACCGTTAATATAGCTTGTTCTCTTAGCCAAGGTATAGGTTTTGAAGGTATGTTTTCTATATCAGGATATCTTCTTCTTTTGGTAGCTCCCGTTAGGGGTTGCCACAGCAGATCATCTTCTTTCATATCTTTCTGTCCTCTTCTTCTTGCTCTGTCACACTCATCCCTTGCATGTCCTCTCTCACCACATCCATAAACCTTCTCTTAGGTCTTCCTCTTTTCCTCTTACCTGGCAGCTCTATCGTTAACATATTTCTCCCAATATACTCAGCATCTCTTCTCTGCACATGTCTAAACCAAAGCAATCTCACCTCTCTGACTTTGTCTCCCAACTGTCCCACCTGAGCTGACCCTCTAATGTCCTCATTTCTAATCCTATCCATTCTCATCGCACCCAATGCAAATCTTAGCATCTTTAACTCTGCCACCTTCAGTTCTGTCTCCTGCTTTCTGGTCAGTGCCACCGTCTCCAACCCATATAACATAGTTGGTCTCACTGCCGTCTTGTAGACCTTATATCTTCTCTATTAAAATCTCTATGTTGTCTATAAAAGAACATAAATTGCCTGGGATCTTTATTTTTTCATTTTTTTCCTCTATTCTACTGTGTTCTAATTTAAATAACAGATCTGACAACTCTTGTGCTTTCAAGTCACCCATCATATTTTTTCAGTCCCTTGGCATGACTTCCTGAAACCTCCGGCAAGCAGTATAGTATGAACCTATTGCTGTTTCGAATATCTTGGAGAATTCTGTGCCTCGACACCTCCCTTGTTAGACATTGTACACTTATCCCACACAATTAATACCAATTAATTGGTGACTTTGCATAGGGGATTATCCATAAAACTTAAATGTGAGTGGCAACTTAAAAGCAGAATGTGCTGTTTTGCCACCCTGCAAGAGTGTTCCTGCTATTCCAGAGGAAGTCACTACAGGTGGAATATTTTGTCTTTCTCTTACTTTTACAAGCAATAAATTTACTAGCAATGTCTCCCAGAGCATCTAGGAAAAATAAACTACACGTGTTCCCTATCAATGCTATCAATTATAGACTTGTATACTTTTTTTTGGTCCCAATTAAGAAGCAGTTTGTTACTTGAAGTAATATTAGACAGCTCAGCTGGATCATAAGATATCTCCTTCAAATAATCATGGTTTACGACCATTTCATTCGATCGTTTGGGTTCTGGTAAGCCATATTTATTGTTTGAGTGTTTGACCTGTCAATCCAACTACTATATTTTCCAACAATATGAGACCTTTATTATAGACTTCATTCTTTGCTGCATATCTAAACCCTGAAAGTAACATTGGCTCAGACAGCTGACAGAAATCCAGCATTGCAGCAAATAGATCCCTGAGTTTATGGGGCAAATCAGAAATTGTTGCATCTTCTAAGGTGTGATCCTGCAAAAATATTAGTCAGTGTATTTTAAATAATTTACACTAACTGGCAAAGTCATGTACCGTCACGGTAAAGGAACGTCAAACTTTATCTTGCCAGTGCTGCCTGGTGCCATGATGTCGTAATGTGAATTGAATGTTTAAACCGGTACGTCTCAGTTTTTTATGTGATATTGAATTTCAGAAATATTTTGCTAAAATTTTGCAAGAAAATTCAAAAATTAGCATGTGTTCTGTTTTTTTGACCACCCTGTATAAAGATACATTTTTTTAAAATTGCAAAAAATAGTATACATCTAACTAAAACTGACATATTTTTTCATTTTCTGAGAAAAATTAACCATTTTTGAGATATAATATTTTAATAGTGAATTTCATCTTCTTAGGGCAGGAGATTCACAAAATCCATTCTTATCTTTCACCTAGACCCTAAAACAAACCTCTATGCCAAATTTCTAAATTCTAGGACTTTAGGAGATCTAGCGATCAGTCAGTCAGTCAGTGAGTTTTTGCTTTTATATACTTACATACATGCATACATATGTATGTATATGTGTATAAATTGTCACAGACGCCCAGAGACATTGCCTCACTGGGACACCGGAAGAAGCAGGGGACCGGAAATGGGACAGTACTTTCCCCGGAGCGCAGGAGAGTAGCCTCCCTAGACTGCATGAGGGTCACGGAGCTGGGAAGCTCAACCCTGTAGGAGGACGGGGACACCTCCGGGGGGCGCCCAGACGTTATTGGAACCCTTCCGGGTAATTATAAAAGGGGTCACCTCCCTCCAGTAGAGGGAGTTGGGAGGAAGAGGATGAATCTTGTGAGGAGGGGAGTAGAAGTGATGGAGAGAGGGAGAAAGAGAAAGAGAAAAGAGGCAGTTGTTGGTAATAAGGCATTGTGGTGCTGGTGAATAATAAATGTGTGTGTTTTTGGACATTTTGGTGTCTGTCTGTCCGTGTTCAGGGGCTGGCTTTCCACAATATATATATATATATATATATATATATATATATATATATATACAGTATATATGTACACACACTAATAACACACATGGGGGTGCAGATGTATAATTTAAACAGACTGTTATTTTCATGGGAATTGTTACATATGCATAACAGAACTATTTTACATTACAGCAAGTAATTAACCATATTAAAAAATAATAAAACGTAATAATTTGAAAGTAAATTATGTTTCATTTGCGTTAGAGTTGTTTGTTGCGTAATACAATTTTGTTCTGTTTGGATTTGAAATTAACATACAAATACTTTTTAAACTTACACTTTTACTGTAAGACTTCAGTAAAAACAATTTTTTGAATTAAATTTTCAGCAATATCACATTGAATTTTGATTCTGTGTTTGGACTTACATTGTAACAACGCAATGTATAGTGAATTTTGTGTCTTTTTCTCTAATAAATAAACCAACTTTTTCGAATGTTTGTCTCTGTGATTTGTTAATTGTCTTTGCAAAAGCTATTCTGATGGGAAACTGTTAACTTTTGATACGAATGGCATATCAAGATCTCCTTTGTTGTGTAATGTTATACGCGGGAGATGTGCTACATTACCTTTCTTGGATACATCCTCCTTTCTACAGTAATTTGGGCAGTGGAAGACCGGACGGTGTTAACTGTTGTAGCTATTCCATTGGATATTGTAAGTTGATGTTTTCATCTTCCGCACATTCACCACTAACTGTTTCAGCATAGTCTATTGATATGCATTTAACCAATTTGCTCTGTAACTGATCGACAATTTATGCATTAATTAATTTGACTTCATCCTTTCTCTGTGCTAGGATGAAGGTATTCCATAAGTTTTGGACATAAGAAGTCTTCTTTTATTGGGAACTTAAAGTGAGGAAAACGTAAAAATTTATAAGAGCTAAGAGAGCAGGAACTGTGTCTGACTAAAACATTCACACAATTGAGAGATGAGAGGGCCGTGTGTGTTGTTGAATATGGTTGAGAGGAGGAGGGTACTTGAAAAAATCTCATGGCCAAAGTCTTGTCTTCTGGTACTTGAAAATATCTCTTTGAAAATGTCTCACCTCAAGATTTTACTTTTATAATATATATATATATATATATATAGTAGGAGAAACAGAGTCATACTTCCTTGCCACAATTCACTTCAGTAGAATTCAAAACCTTTATGACGCAGAATGGGATTAAACATATCACATCTGCCCCTTGTGGTGATTCACACAAACAGACACAGGACACCCAAGTCCAAAACACACACGTTTATTTTTCGTTCTTTTAGCACACAGCATACACAGTGCACCAACCCCACAATGCTCAGTCCTATCTTTTTTCTTCTCTCTTTTCTTTCAGTCACTCTTTCCTGCCACTGTCACTCCTCCACTCGCAAGCTCTGTCCTCTGCCTCCCAACTCCGGCTCCCTGAATGGAGTGAGGTGGCCCCTATTATAATGCACCCAGATGTGCTCCTTGGGGCTCTTCCTGCAGCACTTCCTGGTGTGGCAGAAGTGCTGCCATCCAAGTCTGTAGGATTGTTCAAGTGCCCCCTGGCAGTGGCCATGGTCCCCAACAGGATTGAGCTTTCAAGCTCCAGTCCCATGCAAACCAGGGGAGTGTGACGATGTGGGTTCTGGCTCCACGCTCCCTTTGATATTTGGGAACCCTTGAACCCAACACTGTCGATAATGTTACCGAGTGAGCTAGTCAATGGAGGCAAATTACTGAGCAAGGGGAAGGTAAAAAGTGCAAAACAGTGCTTTTATTTAAAAACCAACAAAAACAGTGTTCCATAAATAGTGCAGTTTCAATTCAAATTCTTCATTAAATAATCCATAAAAGAACGTGGGGGATAAAACCAATAAATAGAAAAAAAAAAACACATCCTTAAAACCACAGGTTAAAATCTTCTCTTGGAAGCAGTCTTAAAAACAACAAACAAGCTCCGTGCTTATTTTCTGTTAGCGTCTCACCTGCTTATCCCGTTTGGGCCAAGCAGCAGGCAAGACGCTCTTTGCAGCTGCCCTCTTCTAGACACACACACGAGACTGGAGACCTCCCGATCCCTGGCTCCGGTATGGCACTCATCCCAGTCCCGGAGAACTTGGTTTCCACCAACGGCCAGGTCGCTCACGTTGGGGATTCCCACCACCAAGTCTCCGACTTCCGCTGCCTTTCAATGGCCTCTCTGCGCCAGTCGCCTTCCTGGTCACTCCCGCTACCTGATCGCCGGCGGAGCAACATCAACACAAACACCTGGGTGTCGGCCTAACACCCAGCTTCCACGCAGCTGTCCACGAGCGCTCGATCGCGCGCTCACCACACTCATGCACCGCCTGCTTCCTCTCCTGCTCCCGGTAACCTCCGTCCTCTCCTTTCCTTTATTCTCTCTCCATTTTTTTCCCCCCTCCACACCGACTCTCGCTTCTTTTTAAAACGTGAGGGGCCATCACAGCTGTAGCATTAGCCACGGGAGCAATCACGAATGTGGGCAGTTCCTCACCTGTGCACACGGTGAGAAACGCCCACATCGACGACTGCCCGCTGCTCGCTACAACAACGCTCCCCTCACGAAGCCGCCTTGGGTGCGGTGATTATTTAAAATGAATGTCCTTTTCTCAACGAGCTGTGGACCCATAACACCACAGGGAGGTGCCCTCTCGTGTCCCATGTCTCGTGGGGAAGGTACTGCCTTTCTCCCGGTCCTTCCACTCTCCAGGCATCGAAGTGGGGCAAGGTCCCCAGTCGTCGCACTCATCATCCAGCTACAAATGGTTGAGCTGAATGATTTATTCAAACGTGGCTACCAAAGCTATGGATAAAAAAGATTTGTCACTGCAACAAAAGCTTGATAATTTTCTATGGATGGTATGCAGAGGGCGAAAGAGAGAAAATGTTTTCTGACAGTGACAACCCTCGGTCTGGTAGATAATTGTACTGAATCGAGCCTGCAAACTGTCTCCTAATTGCATGTGAGTTACAACGTGTATAACAAAGCAACCAGGAGTTTCAACATTGGTCTAAAATAAGTCCATTGACCATGTGGAGAAGACATGTCGATCAGATCAGAAAGCTCAAACGCTGGAAGGTTCAACTACCTCATGTTCTCCACATAGTGAAAATACAAATGAACATCGAGGTACAAATGAATGATTTTCAATGAATTTCCTGAAATTTCCCAGAATCCCAAGTAGTTAAACAATAACAAGACACGACTGAAGATCCCCTTACTTCTGATGTTTAATTTCACAAGCTTGTAAACACTGCCCCCCTAAACCAACAAGTAGCACAGAATACATTATCTAGAAGGAAAGAGAAACCCACCGGAAAGGCAGAATCCACTTTAATAAAACCCCTGTGTGCGTCCAGATGTCCGTGTGTGTGTATCTTCTGGTGAAGTGCGCATGCGCGGGGTCACACGGCACATGTTCAGTCTCTTCCTGTGCATTCCCTGTGCAGACACACACACAGGCGCCCACACGACAGACACACACACGCACACACGCACACACACACACACGGGACACGGACACACACACACAGGCGCGCGCAGGACGCACACACGTTGTTGCAATGTTACTTTTCTTGGTTGTTTATTACATTTTCAAATATTCATTTTTTTCCCTGTGCTTAAAATTCATTCAAAAAAAGTGTTTTTAGCGAGCGGGTCATAAGGCTATAGCGCAAACTCTTCCAGTCTTAGTTTTCTCTGTTGTTCAAGTTTTTCTTAGTGTTATTTAATGTTTTTACATTTAGTTTACTATTACGCTGTGCATTCAGTGGTATAATTAACTATATTTGTGCTTAAAAACGTAAAAAAATATATATTTACATACAGTTCATACGGTCTGGAATGGATTAATTGAATTTACACACAATCCAATGGGGGAAATTACTTTGTTTCACGACCAAATCAGGTTAGAACCAGAGTTTTGGAACGAATTATGGTCGTGAACTGAGGTTCCACTGTATTACTGTCAGAGAAAATTACAGGCATTTGACAGAAATACAAACCAGTATTACTGAGAGAGAAAATTAAAGGCACACAATACAGTGACGCATATTACAGCCACATACAAGGTCCCTCGCCATTTAATATAGACTGTTCATACAAATGTTTATGCACTACTGTTCTAGCACCCATTATTGTAACGGGCTTAATGTCTAGTCTTTAATAATACGTAATGATGCATTCTCTTAGCATTGACTGTACAGGTTACATTTAATGTTCAAATATGGTTCTTTTAATAAGTGTTCAACTGGTAGGGGAGGACGTGTTGTGTCTGGGAATCTATTTTATAGTGGAATCGTACTGTTCAAATACACTACGTGCTAAGTTCATGTGCATTGATATTCATGGGGCTCAACCGATCCAGTATGGAAATTTGTATTCTTGTCTGCATATTAATTTGGCAAAATTTTACATCGGATGCCCTTCCTGACGAAACCCTCCACAATTTTCTGGGCTTGGGACTGGCACGAAGAAAGACACTGGTTTGTGCCTTCCCTGTGGCTGGGTTATTCTTTTGGGATTGTACTTAAAAATAAAGTAATGCAGTAGCATGGAGTTTTTTCATCTGGATACTATCTCTATTTATATTTTCATTATTACTTTAACGCAATTGTACAAAAACACAAAAGACGTGTTGTTCATTGATTAGCACACATGAGTTAGATTTTCATTCTATTCTGTACATGTGTGAGTAATGACCCTTTAAACCTATAAATGTCTACATGTAAGTTGATAGTTAGTTTGTTTGAGTAAAGCAGTTACAAGATCGTTTCAAAGTGATAGGGGATATCTGGCTGCTGTTCCATATTCTCCTCCTGCTAGATTACCTTACATGAAGGAGACAGGAGCAAGTCATGGTAGACTGCTTTTCAGGTTTTGACAGCTTATTGATATTCACTTTTCTGGACTGCGAGATCAAAGGAAGACAGAAAGAAAGAAAGAAGATGTTATTCTGACTCTTTGTTCTCCTAAGGTAGAGGAAGGTCACTTTCTGACTAAGCAGTTGGATGCACCAAACAGTCTTTAAGAACAGGTAAAAAAAACTAAACACGTCAATGGAAATTACTGAATCAGAAATCACAATTTCAGAAGTCTCCCCGATGTGGTGTACATGAATAGCAGTTTAGATTTATTTTGTAATAACATTTTTAAAAATTAATACAGAGGCTTATAGTAGTGTACTGTTTGTGAAATCAAAGCTCCAGGCTGAATCATGGATTGTGGAGAGGGAGTGCAGCAGTGCAGACATCAAACTGTGATAATCAGTTGAGGCTTAAGAGGTCAAAAACAAAAAATAAAACCACTGAGGCTCAGTAGTCAGGTGCCACTAAGACCTGCAAAGCTTTCAATGCCTGCATTAATAAATGATTATTAACCGAACTCAGCAAAGACTAAAGGACCCCACGCTATGCTCTGCTTATTCAATGCATAACTGGCGCATTAGGAAAATAATTATTGTGTTAAGACCGAGAGTGAGCAAGTAACAACGCGTTTGTTTTTAAATAGAAAACAGCTAAAGTGGTAATAATAACTAACTTTTTTGTGACCTTAGCGTGAAAATTGATCTATCTTGGTATTTTAATAAAAGATCTCAACAACGACATCCCCACTTCCAGCTCAAATTGTTCTATAAATGACCTGTAAATGAGCATTCAAAAATGGTTTACAGCATTAGTGATTCGGTTTCCTTTTGTATTTAAACAATACCTTTGACTTGACTCAGATTTCAGTCACAGGACCCTTTTTGTCCTTCCCATGAAAGACAATTAATTCAACTATTTTGTCACAACGACATTGATCAGGGTGTTTATTACTGCTTTCTACTTGATAAGACTGCATATAAAGCAAAATGAAGAAACATAGGAAGGCTTGTTACAGGAGCTGTGTTAGGGTAAGTAAGTGTTACTGACATCGAATACACTTACAGCCTGACATGCTAACTTATAATAAATACAAATTTGTCATAAATAAATGAACAGATGTACAAATAAATAAATCAACACTGTCATTTAATGTGTGCGTAAAGTTGCTTGGATAAAGTCTGACCATGGACTGAACAGTGAGAGTACATATAATAGATAGATAGATAGATAGATAGATAGATAGATAGATAGATAGATAGATAGATAGATAGAGGCACTATATGATAGATAGATAGATAGATAGATAGATAGATATGGCACTATATGATAGATAGATAGATAGATAGATAGATAGATAGATAGACACTATATAATAGATAGATAGATAGATAGATAGATAGATAGTGACTAATTAAGTATTTAGACTACTTCACTTTCTACACACTATATTGTGTTAATTTTAAATGGATATATTTGTCATCTTTACCCATCAGTCAACTATGGATATAAAAAGTCTATGCACCCCCACCAAAATCGCAGGTTTTGTGTAATAAAAATGAAACCAAGATAAATTTATTGCAAAATTGCAACTGTACAAACAAATCAGAAACCATACAGTGACACAAATCCCACTCAAACCTAGTGTCATTATTGGGCAGACCCTTTAACAATCAAGAATGAGGCTGTGCTCAGAATCTCAAATGGTAGTTAGTGTACACCTGATGTCAATTCAAGTGGCTCAGTTTGAGCTCAGATAACGTTTGCTGTTTCTGTTGGATTATTCTGATATTCTCTTGGTTGCAACATACTCCAAAAGCCATGGTCCACTGAGAGCGTTTAAAACGGGATCTCATCATTGAACGGTATCAATGAGGATCAATCAACCAGGTATCAGTTACAATATACGTGATTTTGACAGGGGTGTGTAGACTTTTTATATCTACTGTACACTTTATAGCCCACAATGACAAAGTGAAAACATGCTTTCAAAAAGGGTTGCAGATTTATTGAAAATCTCTCACTTAAATAAGAATTCCAACCCTTAATTCAGTACTTTGTAGAAGCCCCTTTGGCAACAGTTGCAGGTTTGTATCTTCTTGGCTAAGTCTTTGATAGCTTTGCACACCTGGATTTACGCAGTTTATCTAATTCTTCTTGACAGATCCTCTCAAGCTTCATCAGACTGGATGGGAAGCCTCTGTAAGCTGACATCATCAGGTCTCTCTGCAGGTGTTCTATGGGGATGTAAATCAGGGATTTGTCCAGGTCACTCAAGAACAGTCAGAGACTTGTCCTGAAGCATCTCCGGTGTTGTCTTGGCTGTTAAGCTTTGGATCACTGTCATGCTGTAAGGTGAAACATTACCCCAGTCTGAAGTGACGTGCCCTATGGAACAGGTTTTCATCAAGGACCTCTCTGTATTTGGCTGATTTCATCCTCCTCTCAATTCCAACTAGTCTCTGTCCCTGATGCAGAAAGCACTGCCATAACATGATGCTGCCACCATCATGATTTACCATAGGGAAGATATTAGGCAGGTGATGAGTAGTGCCTGGTCTTCATAAGACGTAGTGCTTGGAGACCAAAGGATCTTTTTCCTCATGCTCTCAGAATTCCTTAAACTGTCTTATGCCTTTTATTTGAGTTGCTTCAATGTAGCCACTGTCTGATTGAAGAAGTGCTGCTGATATGGTTGTCCTTCCAACAGGTTCTCCCATTCCAGTTGAGATCATCTGAAGCTCTGACAGAGTGATCTTTGATCACTGAGGTTCTTCTTGCTCATTTACTCAGTTTGGATGGACAGGCAACTCGAGGAAGAGAACTGGTAGAGGCCATTTTATAATTTGTTGATTATTTGCTTATAACATCATATTATTTTCTTTTTCTTCTTCCTGTTTTGTTCTGTACGTTGCCAAGTGGAACAGCAAAAGAAATCACAACAGTAGTAATGAGAGCATATTGGACTCGGGTTCATTTTTACACCAACCTATCAGATCCTCAACCCACCTCTCTTCCTAAGCCTCATTGCTGTCTGAGCTGTATGTCTGCATCTTCTCAGTTCTTCAGTCATACTGCACTGCTGCCTAATTGGTTCAAACAGTAATGAATGTGGGAGACCCTCTCTCCCCTTTAAAAAACTGTCCATCAGCACTAATCAGATGAATAGAGATTTGGGGAGGATACTGAACTGACAAGACCTAGTATCAACTGTAAGGTGTTTAAGGTCTGCCCAAGGAAATTATCTCAAGTTCTTCAGCATATACTTGAGTCTCCAGTGGCAGGGTCACACTGC
The DNA here is from genome assembly GCF_016835505.1 of Polypterus senegalus. Classification (NCBI taxonomy): domain Eukaryota; kingdom Metazoa; phylum Chordata; class Cladistia; order Polypteriformes; family Polypteridae; genus Polypterus; species Polypterus senegalus. The sequence goes on from NC_053155.1 coordinate 294,265,682, forward strand.
TTGGGCAGACATCCTTAATGGCATTCCAATGTATCCCATGACTATAAATCAGCTGTCTTAACATCTTGCATCATGAAAACATTGGAAAACCTGTACTCAGTCACCTCACACCCTAGCAGAACACAGCACTGGATCACATATAAAGCTGGCATGGATAACCATACATTACAAGTCAAGTCAAGCTGGGGAGCATGTACTGGTACAGTGCATTGCCGCACCCACTATATGATGAAACAACTCGGGATCCCAGTTGGCAACCCCCCAGGCAGACACGCGATCCAGTCCCACCCTCCAGAAATGACCCTCTATCTGTCTGAAGCCAAGTGTTACGTGGGTGACCTCTTGGCCTGGTCCAGCCACTCGGGTCCCCAACAATGAGGATCCTACGAGCTGGATCACCCTCGGGGAAACGCACCACATGGCTGTAGTACCGTAACTAACGCTCCCTCACAATGCAGGTAATGTGCATCATTTGGGATTCCATGAGAAACCGCTCATTCGACACAAAGTCAAACCAAAGGATTTTCCGGGGAGACACACAGTACCAATGGAGTCCAGTCTTCATCTCAGGTCACTGGATATAGCAAGACAGGAAGCACCAGGACTCTAAAGACTTTGACCTTCATCCTTTTTCATAGATATCTGGAGCGCCACATACCCCTTTCCAGTGACCTCATGACCTACCATGTTTTCCCAATCCATCTACTGACTTCATAGGACGAGTCAACAGAGACAAGAATGTCACTGCCAAGGTAAGTAAACCTTTTGACAAGGTCGACACTCTCTCCACAAACAGAAGGCCTGGGTCTTGGTTTTTATCCAGGACACATTCGCAAGCCCAAACACTCAGACTCCTCGCTGAGTCTCTCGAGCTCCCAGATCAGAGCCTCCATTGACTCTGCAAATATTACATTACAATACATTACAATCTCAACAAATGGTCTCATAGATAAACAAAGGTACGGTGGGAGGCCGAGCTTTTCACTGCAAGGCCCCAAAGGTGTGTAAGGAATGCCCCGTCACTCTCAGCATTTCACTCAATGCTGAAGCCTCACTACTTTCATCTAGCATGGCCTAATTACTGATGGTCTATTACCTTTCTTCTTTTTACAGGATCCTACTGTGACACTTGGTGCCAGAGCCTCTCCTACTACTGGAAAGATACAGCAGAGTAATTGGGAACCGTGGAGCAACCCCCAAAACTTATTTTACTTCACCAGTGGACAGTTGCCTTTTTAGCATGCGCTTATGATATGGTAGAATGAACAACAGGATGAGCTCAGCAAGTTGGCCTTGGTCATCAAACTGTGACTTTGCTCGTTATAAAGGACTGTGGGTCCACAGAGGCTTATTTTCTCCAGCAGTGCCACTATGTGGAGGTTAATTTCTGGGCTGATCTGAGGTAAGTGCTACGACTACGGGAGATCAGGAGGTGAAATCGCTGTCATATCTCTTCTATCACCAACAGCTCGGAGGAGGCACCCTGTGAGGGCAACTGACCAAGCCCCTTCGCTATAAAACCAAGGTGCACCGAAAAAGTGGGGTCTAATTCTGGAGATGAGTTATAACCGCATTGCGGAGCTCCGACTCTGGGACTGAACCATTCTCCAGAGCCTATCGTTTTGCAGCGAACAGCTATATTTTGCTTTGCTAATGCTTGCTTGTGCAATCATGTGCCTGTTACTTTCAGTTCTTTTTTGCTTTGCAAGGAAATGGGGTTGCCCAGGTTGACACCCCAACATTTCTTTTGAGTCCAGTCCTTCCCTCGACCGACAACACTAGTCATATCTTTAATATTTATGATAAGGGAACTTTACATTGGCATGATTTTATTATCATTGTATGTATGTAAGCAAATGTTGTAAGATGAAGCACTTTATCATGATCATATTATAGCTATAAATATGAGTCAGTGCTCTGAGCTTGTACTCAGATAAGAGCACTATACAAGAATAAATTGAATTGAAGGGGTTGACAAAATGCAGAAAGAAAGTGGCAGACCACAAGTTATACATTTTAATAATATACACTTACATACACTCTTAAAAATAACTGTTCTTTAATGGCACTTCATTGTAGAACAACTGCTTGACAAAGAGCCATATCATTCTGAGAAGGGTTCTTTGCATATAAAATTGGTTCCTTAGGCTTTGAAAAAGTTCTTAAAATGTGACCAAAACATAAATCTTTACTACAGTATATAGTGTCAGTGCCATGCTCAATGCTCTTGTGTCCCGATCAGGGTACTTTACCAGAAAGGAGGGAGGAATGGAAGGACAGAGATGGACTGGCATCCCATGAAAACCTGTTTCTTTATCAGAAGGGAGGTCTGTACGGATTTACATATGGATGCTGCTTCCTAGGGTCATGATTTCCTCCAGCACACGTGATCGCAGTATCCCACTGGTGGAGCCCCACAAATGGTTACCTACAGGGCAGGATAGGAATTGCATTCCCATGGGACAGCCCTACTGGGGTTCTGGTGTACCACTAGGAGGACCTTCAGGAGAGCACAATTCCTTCTTTGAAGAGCTTCCACAGGACCTGGAAGTGCTTCCAACATGCACTGCTCTAGCACTGGAAATACTGCCGGTCTAGCATGAAAGAAGCCGGTTTTCCTGCGCTGGGAGTCAGAAACAGGAGAAGGCTGTGGAGACTATGTGGGAGGTAGAGAAGGAAAAAATTTTAACCCGTAACTGGGTTTTGTAGTTGTGTCTGGTGGCGCCTCCTACAGGCCACAATAGTAAGCTACTTAGCAGGATATACTGTAACAGATCAAGAAAACCTGAACTTAGCCTGTGTTGCTGTATCTTGCATAGCATTAATTGCAGGAGCCCATTTAAAATCATGAACCTATTGGTATTTTGAAAATTTATCTTCATCTCTTCATGGTTATTTATGAGGACTGTTACATATCTAAATAAATAAAGCTTCTTTCTGGAACCTAATTCTATAGGTTCAAATATAATGAAAATTGATCAACATTACATTTTACATAGAGAATGTGATAACATGTATATGGTCTTCTATGCAATTCAAAATAATTTTGGTGCATCACTGCCCCCACATGTGTATTAGTGCTTTTTCTAAGCATTATATCAGGTATTTGTGTTTTCTATTAAATAAAATGGAGTTACCATATATACTCGCAGATAAGTTCTTGCACGGAGAAGTCGGGACTTGATTTTACTGTATAATTTCTGGTACAGTATTTTATAATGTCGATCATATAAGTCGAATGCAGAAAACTCACGTTATTGGTCCAAGAGATTATGATATGCTAATACCCACAGAGCACACTTCCTTTTTTTCCTATGTGGGTGTGGCAATGCGCTGTATCGGCTTGTGCTCCTAACCCCCCACCTCTCTATTGTGCCTATGTTACCACACAGTAATACCCGAACTATTCCGAAGCAATGTTTGCACTCATTAGTGTATTTTGTATCTCACACCTTCATACAACTTTATTGTAAGAACATCCCATAATAAGAGCATTCGATCAGGAGAAAATATAAAACAGGTTTTAAATAAAACGTCATTGAAATAGCAAAAGAAATTGGTAAATGCACTGCTTCAACAAAATTTGATGCGTCTGAGAAACTGATGCGAGATTGGAGGAGGCAAAAAGATGTAAAAAAAAATATTTAAGGGTCTCATTTTTGAATGGGCGTATAAGTCGGGGTTTGAAGACCTGACTTATACGTGAGTATATATACGGTATGTGTTTTAATACATTCTTGTTTATTATGGCACAGGAGAATGGCACCGTGTTGCATTAGATTCGATAAATGCTATTAATCTCAAAGGGGTATTCATATACATACAGCAGCAGTAACATAGAAAAACATGGATACAGAGTCACGGGACAGATAATACAGCTGATCAATCAATCAATCAATCAATAAGTAAATAAATAAATAAACATAAACTGAATGAGTACATTGGGTGGAAGCGTTGAACTGCCTGGTAGCAGTGACTAATAGTGCTCCAAGAGAGCGCCTCCTGAAGGGAAAGGAGGGGATTTTCCATGATGGCATCCAATTTTGTCATCATCCCCTACAAAAGCTTTCCAGTGTGTCCAGGATTAGCCCTGTGAGGGCACAGGCTTTGCTGATAAGTTTGCTCAGGCCTTGTGCTTTATTTGAGCCCAAGTTGCTTCCCCAGGAGACTGTAATGTAGAACACCACACTGGCTAGTATGGACTGCAAGAACATTTCCAGCAGCTTGCTGCACACATCAAAAGACCGGATTGTCCTTAGCAAGTCCAGCCTGCTCTGGACCTTCTTGTACAGTGCCACTGTGTTATCAGACCAGTCCAGTTTGTCCCTCATGTGAACCCCCCCAGGTACTTGTAGTTCAGCACCACTTCAATGTCCTCCCCCTGAATTCTGATTGGTCTCAGAGGCTCCTTGGCACTCTGGACATCCACCACCAGCTCTTTTGTCTTGCTGATGTTGAGTTGCTGCAGCAGAAGACAAAATCCTCCACAACCTTCCTGTACTCTGACTTGTCTCCATTATTAATGCAGCCTATGAAAGAAGAGTCCTCTGAAAACATCTCTAGGTGGCAAGTGCTGGTAATGTGATGGGAATCTGTTGTTTAAACAGTAAACAGGAATTGAGACAAGAGAGTTCTCTGAGGTGCTCGTTTATTACACACCATCGCTACCAGTTCTAACCAGTTCTAACCTAACGCTACCAGTTCTAACATACAGTCCCTTGAGCCTCACAAACTGTTGTCTGTTAGTTAGGTAGTCCATGATTCAGGAGATTATGTGGACATCAAGATTCAAAGCTCTTTTTTTTATTTCAAAACATCCCAATATACATTAATAAATCATTTTTTAGGCAATTAGATTCGACAATAACCTCATTTATTTGGAATTCAAAACATCCACACATCAAAAGAGCGACCTTACAAAGACAAAAGGCAGAAGGCGGCATGGCTCTACCTAACTTCCAGTTTTATTACTGGGCAGCAAATATACAGGCGATAAGAACCTGGACACAAATAGAAGAACATACACAGGCTTGGACTGCAATAGAAGTAAAATCTTGTAGTACTTCTTTGTATTCCCTGCTCTGTGCTCCAATAAACACACGTTATCGGCAATACACTAATAACCCAATTGTGCTCCACTCACTTAGAATATGTAACCAATGTAGAAAGCATTTTAAGACAGAGAAGCTTCTATCTGTGGCACCCCTGCAAGAGAACCACCTCTTTCAACCTTCACATACATATGCAGTTTTTAATATCTGGAAAAAATTTGGAATTAACTTGCTTAGAGATCTTTATATAGACAACGTCTTTGCATCCTATGAACAATTACATCCCAAATTTAACATTCCAGCTACACATTTCTTTCACTATCTTCAAATCAGGAACTTTGTTAAACAGAACCTTCCAGATTTTCCTCATCTTGCACCCTCATCCACGCTAGAAAAAATATTGCTCAATCTCAAGGAATTAGACTCCATCTCTACAATATATAAAATCATTTTACAATCCCTCCCATTCAAAGATCCAAGAGGACACTGGGAAAAAGATCTCTAAATTAATATATCAGAAAAGGAGTGGAAAGTAGCAATGCAGAGAATTCACTCAAGCTCCATATGCGCAAAGCATACAATTATACAACTCAAAATTATATATCGAGCACATCTGTCTCGACTAAAACTCTCCAAAATGTTTCCAGGGCATGATCCAACCTGCGAACGTTGCAACCAAGCCCCAGCCTCACTGGGTCACATGTTCTGGGCCTGCACCAAATTAACATTATTCTGGAGAAAAAATTTTAATTACCTTTCAGACAGTCTTGGACTCACAATTAACCCATTAACTAACCCATTAACAGCTGTGTTTGGGGTTCTTCCAGAGGGGCTTAAAGTGGAGAAGGACAAACAAATTGTGATTGCATTCACTACACTTTTGGCACGCAGACTTATTCTGATAAACTGGAAGAACCCAAACTCTCCTCTTTTAAGTCAGTGGGAAACCGATGTGTTATATTATTTGAAATTGGAAAAATCAAATACTCAGTTAGAGGATCCGTACAGACTTTTTTCAAAACATGGCAGGATCTAATCAGTAATATTTTAAAATAAGGTCATGAAGCACAGAGAATTTATTAATATAGGTATGTTTACAAGCCTTTGGCTTGCTCTCTCACTCAGGGGTGGGGATCGATCTGTTCTTAACTTAATTTTTCTCTTTGTAAAAACTTGATTGCTTTGTATGGATTGTAATAAAATTAATAAAAAATTTAAAAAAAAACAGATTCAAAGCCTTGAGATTTTAAAGTGTTAAAGGTACTGGAAAAATCAAATAACATTATTCTCACTGTGAGGAGAAGGAGGATGTGTGGAGATTGTAGATGAGCATCTTCCACACCTATATGTGTCAGACAGGCAAACTACAAAGGATTCAGATATTCAGAAATTGGGGTCATATCTGTTTTAGGGCCAGACTCTCAAAAGTCTTCATGGTGTATGAAGGAAGAACAACTGGTGTGAAGTCACTGGTATCACTGGATTGCTGTTTCTTTGGCACTGGGACCAGACAGGATGTTTTTCACAGCTTGGGAACCTTCTGCAAATTAAGGCAAAGGAAGAACAAGTGCTGAAGGACCCTGCGGAGCTGGCTGGCACATGTTTTCAGCACCCTGGGGCTCACTCCATTCAGCCGCGAAGCCTAGAGACCACAGGTGTGACGTCATTGTAAGGGAAGGTCGTGCAGGGTGCAGATGGCAGTTGGGATTCCGGACTCCTTAGTTTGCTCACGAAGGCTAGCAGTGTTAGGGGAGGGCAGTACTGACAGGAATGAGTCCAACTTGTTGAAGAACTGGTTCAGTTCATTAGCTCTGTTTTCTTTCCCTTCATATGCGTGTTGTACAGCCAGCTTGTAGCCAGTGATAGTCCATCCATCCATTTTCTAACCCGCTGAATCCGAATACAGGGTCACGGGGGTCTGCTGGAGCCAATCCCAGCCAACACAGGGCACAAGGCAGGAACCAGTCCTGAGCAGGGTGCCAACCCACCGCAGGACACACACAAACACACCAAGCACACACCAGGGCCAATTTAGAATCGCCAATCCACCTAACCTGCATGTCTTTGGATTGTGGGAGGAAACTGGAGTACCCGGAGGAAACCCACGCAGACACGGGGAGAACATGCAAACTCCACGCAGTGAACTCGGGTCTCCTAACTGCGAGGCAGCAGCGCTACCACTGCGCCACCGTGCCGCCCTGCCAGTGATAGTCCTCAACCCATTCCACACTTCCGTCATGTTGTTTTATTTTAACTTGTGCTCAAGTTTGTCCCTGTAGTGGGCTTTTCCTTTGCGGAGCAGCTTCTTCAGTTCTGACTGCTCCCACTTGATTTCCTACCTGTCTTCAGTCCTGAAGGCTCTCTTCTTCATATTCAGTAGGGCTTTTACACCTTTTGTGATCCAAGACTTGGTGCTGGGAAAACAGGGCACTACCTTTGTGAGGACTGTGTTATGGCCAGATTAAAGTTTGTGAAAAAGTCTTTAAAAAAGCCTGCTGAATTCTGGACAAAAGTCTTGTGGATGGACGAGACAAAGATAAAACTGATCAGAGCGATGGGAAAAACAAAGTTTAGAGTCAAAAAGTAACTGCCCAAGTTCCAAAGTAGACCAACTCATCTGTTAAACATAGTGGTGGTCTGTTATGTCTTGGGCATGTATGGCTGCCACAGGTGCTGGCACATTTATTTTTAGTGATGATGGGACTACTGAGAGCAGTGGCACAATGAACTCTGAAGTGTGTAGAAACATCTAATCAGTTCAAGTTCCAGTAGATGCCCCCAAACTCATTGGACTGTGCTTCATCCTACAACAAGATAATGATCAACACATACTGCTGAGGCAACACAGGAGTTCTTCAGATCTAAAAAATGGAAAATGTTTCAATGGCCACGCCAGCCACCCAATTGAAATCTAATTGAGCAGGCCTACCATATGCTGAAGATAAAACATAAAGTGACAAGACCCAGAAAAGGCAGGAGCTGAATATGGCTGGATTAGGGGCCTGTCAGAGCATCAGCAGAGACGATCCTCAACACCTCTGTGGTATCCATGAATCAAAGACTTCAAACAGTCATTGCATGCAAGGGATATGTGACAAAGTGCTGAATATGACTGCTTTAATAGACCTGCCATTGCTGTGTCCCTAACATTATGGTGCCTTGAAAGGGGGGCATGCATGAAAAGTGTTGTCATTTCTACATGGCGTGACCAAAATGTATGCAAATGCTCTTAACTGAAAGTTTGCAAAGTGTACGTTAATCATGTCTGAGCTGTTTAATTTGCAATTTTAAAATGTGAAGCAGAGAGGTAAATCATGAAAAAATGTGTCTTTGTCCCAACCATTATGGAGGGCACTGTGTGGGTATGTGCAGTGATACATAAGATGACCTCCTGGCCACACACAGACCACCAGTGTGGTCCAGATCAAGCTCATTTGGTGTTTCAAAAGATGACTGGGGTTGGTGGCACTACAAGTAATGCAGGGTCTCTGTGATCTGCTGTCCTGTTTTTCTCCTTTCATGTCAAGCCTGATACACTGATCTGAAGTGGCTCTTGGCGCTAGTTTTGAATATGAGAATAATAAACATGCTAACCTAATAATATCGATTTCTGTCCATGGTGGTGTCCCATTGAAGTTTTAAGAGAAATTAGTTCAGTGCTTCTTGGTGCCACTGTTTAAAAGTGCAAAAGAACATTGTCTTGTGCATTAGTGCATTTAGCAGACTATTTTAAGACATCTAAAATAAACAACATTTTTACTGGAAGAAAATTGGATGGCAAATTCTACTTATTTAATAATGTTATATGATAAATATAAATGCCCCAGGGAAATCCAGAGTAAAATTAAATTACAGGAGAAGGAATAGTTGTGTCCATTTTATACAAATATGAGCTTCACTGTAACTTCCCAAGAGCCTGATGATTATAAATGTAGTTTCAGCACATCATTGCCTTTTTGGAGGTGAGCACACTACAATATTTCAAGGTTTTAGCCATAAATCATGTGTGGAAAATGCAATAATACAGTATTGGTGATTTCATTAAAGGTGGCCCACAAATGTACTGCTTTTCATAAGTTTACTGATCCATAAAAATGAATTCTTTTGCAAATCATTTTTAATATGCGTCATAAAAAATGAATCTTCATCCTTTCAGTGTTTCTCTCAAATTAGAATCAATACACAGTAAGTTTAAATTTCAGAAAAGTGCAGCTCAGCAGAGTTTATTAAAATATTTTTTTAATTCAGTTTCATTTCTTAAATATGTTTTCTTGTTTTGCAGCATTTTATGTATCATAATAAGGTGCCACATGAGATGTTGGGCATCAAGTTAAAAGAAGTGGGAGTTCAGGGTGATGTTTTTAGATGGGTGCAAAATTGGCTCAGACACAGGAAGCAGAGGGTGATGGTGCGAGGAACCTCATCAGAACTGGCCGATGTTAAGAGTGGTGTTCCACAGGGGTCAGTGTTAGGGTCACTGCTATTTTTAATATATATAAATGATTTAGATAGGAATATAAGTAACAAGCTGGTTAAGTTTGCAGATGATACCAAGGTAGGTGGATTAGCAGATAATTTGGAATTCGTTATATCATTACAGAAGGACTTGGATAGCATACAGGCTTGGGCAGATTTGTGGCAGATGAAATTTAATGTCAGTGAATGTAAAGTATTACACATAGGAAGTAAAAATATTAGGTTTGAATACACAATGGGTGGTCGGAAAATCAAGAGTACACCTTATGAGAAGGATTTAGGAGTCATAGTGGACTCCAAGCTATCAACTTCCAAACAGTGTTCAGAAGCCATTAAGAAGAAAAACAGAATGTTAAGTTATATAACACAATCTGTGGAGTACAAGTCCAAGGAGGTTATGCTCAACCTTTATAATGCACTGGTGAGGCCTCATCTTGAGTACTGGGTGCAGTTTTGGTCTCCAGGCTACAAAAAGGACATAGCAGCACTAGAAAAGGTCCAGAGAAGAGCGACTAGGCTGATTCCAGGTCTACAGGGGTTGAATTATGAAGAAAGATTAAAAAAGCTGAGCCTTTACAGTTTAAGCAAAAGAAGATTAAGAGGTGACAGGATTGAAGTCTTTAAAATTATGAAGGGAATTAGTAAAGTGGATCATGTTATTTTAACATGAGTTCATCAAGAACACGGGGACACAGTTGGAAACTTGTTAAGGGTAAATTTTGCACAGATATTAGGAAGTTTACTTTACACAAAGAATGATAGACACTTGGAATAAGCTACCAAGCAGCGTGGTAGACAGTAAGACATTAGGGACTTTTTTGGAAGAAATAAGTGGACAGGACTGGCGAGTTTTGCAGGGCTCAATGGCCTATTCTTGTCTAGATTGTTCTAATCATAAGTGATTCTATAATATATAGTATACTTAATGTTCCAGTTTTTATTTGTTCTGGATATTCATAATATCTTGCATAACCAAGGTCTTCATATTATCTACAAGCCCGTGTAGCAGGTGCAGAATGCCCAGTGAGCCAATGTGTGACCCATTCCATGCCTTGGAAAGACAACATAGTTTTGTACATTTGGAGGTTGATGGGACATGCATTCGTCATTCATATGGCATTTATTCGTTTAGGATCTTTGTGTATGTATGTGTATGTTTGCTTACAGGGGCAAAAGTAGGCCAACCCATAACAAAGGTGGCAAATTTTATTAGAGTAAATTCTAGACTCAGAAATGCCTAAGTTCATTTTAAAGTCAGCCATCTTCCAGTGGAGTGGCAGAGGGAAGCAGGCTAAAGCTAGGAAACCTGTAGTTCAGGTAGAGAAAGCAGAAGCTGAGCTGAGTGTGCCACAAAATGGAAGGGGGCTGGAAGGATTAAAAGCAAGAAGACAGGGATCAGGTTTAAAGAAGACAGCAGCTGTTATAAGAGACTTACTAGCTTGTATTACTGGTAATAAGGAAGATCATGATGAGGGCCAATATTCAAATGTACAGTACTTTGCATTTTGTTATTATTTATGAATATTATCAGTAATACATTATTTTATGAGTAACTTAACTTCTGCTTGTCTTTTTACTACATCTAATTGCCTGAGGTTATAGATATAGAAGGGAAGGTGGGGATAAGTTATATACAGTGGTAAGTCTGTGAGATTAGGTGTTCTAAGGCTACATATTAATAATACAATAGGGGAAAGTAGAGCAATATATATATATTACTCTACCAAGATAAAACAGAGGTATAACCAAGTTCTTAGATAACTGGCATCAAATTTGGAACTGTTCCTTCAAACAACGGCAGGAAATGTGCTCATCATATGATTTTGTCCCAGAAGGCCTAACTCTAGAGCACCACATAACATCAAAGGATGTAAAGATCCTGCAGCTTGCTCAGGACTGGAAAATCAACTTGGACTTGGAAAAAAGAAGCTTGTGATTCCCCAGACACTGCGGCAACAACATTCTGGCCAGACATGGTCTTGTGGTCAACAACAGCCATGTTGTGGAATTGAGATGGTGTTCAAGAAGCTTATTATAGGATAAACACCAGATACACTGATCTGACAACTGAAGCCACACAGAATGGCTGTAAGACCAAGATTTTCCCTGTAGAAGTGGGATGCAAATGATTCATTTCTACATCTACGACTAGTTTTTAGAAGAAGAAGGGAGTGATGGGGCCACTCCGTCCAACAAACAATCTTCGCCTTGTCAAATTTAGCATAAAAGACAACAAATTGGATTTGGATTAAAAGAAAAGACAAGACAACAACTGGGGTATAAGAAGAGGAGAGGAGGGAATGGAACACCAAGTAGCACTGTTGAGCCCTCTGGAGATGTTGCGGGCTTATCAACAAAATGTCAAATAAGGAGGTTGCCCGCCTGATGACCTAAATAACGTACCTGCCCTTACTGTCACCAAGCTTACTGCCATCAAGTGTGCTAACTTACCACAGGGATTGAAACATCAAGTTCTATTAGCTTTACTAATACTTGCGATTGCAGTCACAACACCAAACTCTTTCAGTGAGATCAGTTCAGGCCCAACAAGTGCTGTGGTGTGACCTTAGCTTATCTCTTCTGCTTAACCTGTAGTCTCTGCCCCTTCAGAGAGACCACGGTAAGGCTTTCTCTCCAGGCAGGACCCTTCTGAGACACGACCTTATAGACTTTATAATACAAAATGTGCAGCTATAACTGGTTAGAATTCCTTCCCCCTTAGCAGCTGGAACCAGACAGACTTCCAGAGTACTTCCAAGTTTCTTCATTGAGATCTTCAATGGGAAGTCCTTATGTTTGTGGCTTCTGATAAACCTGTTAGGTATAGCTAGCTGTTGGAGACTTCTGGACATATCTTGGAAGAAAAAAGGGAAGACACTGAGGCATCAGGATTTCCTTCTCTGTCCCCCAGAGCTTTCCCTGTGCTCCTTGAGTAAACCTCACAAAGAGCAGTTAACTTTGATATTTTACTGATCAATTATTAAGAAGGGTAAACATTAAATAGAATTCCAATACAATTAAGTATTTAATTCAGTTATCTATCACCCACTCACACTCCTATTTTAATGGACAGGCAGTTTCAATCAGTTTGTTTTCCTTTACCTATACAAGCACCCCATGAATTGCATTATGCATACAGTGCCCTCCATAATGTTTGGGACAAAGACACACTTTTCCTTGATTTCCCCCTCTGCTTTACAGTTTTAATTTACAAATCAAACAGTTTAGATGTGATTAAAGTGCACATTGCAGACTTTCATTTAAAGGTATTTGTATACATTTGGGTCACACCGTGTAGAAATGACAACATGTGATATACCTGGCCCATCAATTTCAAGGTGCTTGTGATTCTGTAACCGACTGTAATCTGCCTTTCTCTGCGGTGTGTAAATGACCATCAAGTCAGGGACACGTAGGGTCAAAACAGAAGATTTTATTTTCCTCTCTAAGAAACTTTCCAAAACAAAAGGAAAAAAAAGGAACAGAGCATCACATAAGCAGCTTCTCCCCTATGTCCCCACAGCATCCACCGTGCTTCTAGCCTTTTTTATTTACACAACAAACACATTGCATATAAAACTATTTACAAAAAAAAGACTCAGATTTTCCAGAAATAACTGTTTACAATACTTTATAATTATATATCTCTCTATTATAATACAAAAATCTTGGGAAGAGAGATAAGACCTGATTTTCTCAGAGAGACACTTTCACGTCTTGTGAGACGAGACTTTGTGCCAAGAGATTTAACCACCGGTGGCCGGAAATAAAAGACAAAGAGAAGATGACGAAGTAGAATATCGTAAAAAATTCAAAAACATTGGCGTGATACACATGCAGAAATATGAAAATTCGAAAGTCTCCAAAAATGATAGTAAAGATCGCATTAGCGCAAACAAACGGAAATGATTACTTGGTGAAATAACGGAACAGTGAAAAGAGATTGAATATTTTGTTCAGATTTAAGCTTTAAGTCGGAGACTTGTAGATCGTCTAATTCGTGTTACCATCAGGGAAAAGTAGTGTTTCTTCTCAGTGAAGAGGCGTATCCACGAGAATTAAAAGATTTGTTGTTTGGTGAAAGTGAAATCCACATACACTGTCACACTTGGGTTACTGAGTTCCATGGATACACAGGAAATTTTCCAGACAGAAACATTATTCAGACACTTCAAACAAAAATAAGTCTCTTTCAGGGGTAAATTAAGCTACGTGTGTAGTCGGAGGGGACAGTTCATCTCTCAATTAAAAGAACAGAAAATCTTCCTCTTCATAGGGGAGTGGGACCCCCAAAAGGAGCAGAGGATGTCTGGGGGAGAAGAGAGACAAGGCAGTGAGACAAAGAGCAGGACAGCTGCTGTACAGGCTTTTAAATGTTCAGGGTGCCGTGTGAGATGAAGATCATGCAACACGGCAGCAACAGCAGCACCAAGCCAGCAGCTGATTGAGCAAAGAGGAGGTAAAAAAAAAAACTGTATTTGTTTCCCATTGTATCACTATTTAAGATTTGAAGGAGTGACCACGTCTCCTTGGGGTGCGTTCACAATGTGAGCGGAAGAGATGTGAAGTGGCTGGCGCATAGCGCAGGCCGGGGTTTGGTGAGCAAAGTAAGCAGGGTCCGAAGCCCCCTAGTTCTTAACCAAAAAAATAAAAAATATAGCCTACCTTTCCAAAACAAAATGAAGAAAAAGGAACAGGGCGTCACATAACCAGCTTCTGCCCTATGCCTATTAAATAATAAATGACATCAATTACAAATTATTTTAAACAAATCATTAATACGAAATAAATGAAATAAAAATCAGAAAAAGCTTAGGGAGAGCTGAAACCACAACTTACCCCAAAAGCATCCACCGTGCTTCTAGTGGCAGAGCCAGGACATGTGGTGCCTGCAGGTTGTGAGGTGTGATGGTAATTTGCACCCGTACTACAACAGATTATATTGTCAGTACGCTATTAACTATTTACTGGGAACAACTAATTTTGGGGAAATTCATAACTAAAACAAAGCAAAATTATAAATAAAATATTAAACTTTGCGACAATTCCACAGGTGTGTTTCATTGCCTCATCAAATACCTTGGCCTGCTTCTACCCTTTGGGGTCTATAGTTGCCATTGTTCAACATGAGGACAAGAGATGTGCCAATGAAATTCAAAAACAAGGATAAAACAATTAGATACATTAGGATTACCTAACTCAACTCTCTATAATATCATTAATATCATTAATGGTGAGCTCAGTAATCAGAAAGGCACTGGTAGGCCAAGGAAGACCTCCAATACTGATTACTGAAGAATCCTCACAATGGTAAAGAAAAAGCCCCAAGCGCCCGCCTGAGAGATCAGAAACAGTCTTCAGTAGGCCGATATGTGTGTATCAGAGATGACTTAAAAGAGCCTACAGACTTCTATTAAAAGGTCTTTTGGACAGATGAGACAAAGATGAACCTGCAACAGAGTGATGGAAAGAGCAAAGTGTGGAGATGAAAAGAAACTGCCCGAGATCCAAAGCAGACCACCTCATTTGTTATACATGTTGCTGGGGGTGTTATGGCTTGGACATGTCTGGCTGCCACAGGTATTGGCACGCTTCTCTTCAGTGCTGATGGAAATGCTGACGTCAGAGGCACAATGAATACCATGGTGTGTAGAAACATCTTATCTGCTCAAGTTCTAGTAAATGGCTCCAAACATTTTGGATGGTACTTCATCCTACAACAAGATAATGACCCAAACATACTGCTGAGGCGACAAGAGTTTTTCAAAGCTTAAAAAAATGGAACACAATTTAAATCCAATTGAGCAGGCCTACCGTATACTGAAGAGAAAACGTAAGGGGACAAGCCCCCGAAACAAGCAGGAGCTGAAGATGTCTGCATTAGAGGCCGGTTGGAGCATCGCCAGTGAAGATCCTCAGCATCTGGTGATGTCTATGAATCTCAGACTTCAGGCAGTTATTGCAAGCAAGGGATATGTGACAAAATGCTAAATATGACGGCTTTAATAGACCTGCCATTACTGTGACTCAAACATTGTGGTGCCCTGAATTGTGGGGACCATGTAGAAAAAGTGTTGTCATTTCTAACTGGTGTGAATGAAATGTACACAAATACCCTGAAATGAGAGTCTACAATGTGCACTTTAATCATGTCTGAATTGTAGGATTTCAAATTTGAACTATGGAGCAGAGGGCCAAATGAAAGAAAAATGTGTCTTTGCCCCAAACATTATGGAGGTTATGGTAATTGTTTGTTTAATTTAGGGTATCAGAAAAATTATTATTCATACAAAAACACATTGAAATCGGCCTGGATTTAACCATTAATCTGATTAACCTATTTATCCATCAATCTGTTTGGTTAATACCTACACACAATATCATTTATTTAATAATACTACAATAATAAATATTATAGAAAACAGGCAGCTTTTATTGTGGCAGCACATTGTGATTTGCAAATTGGAACAATTACTTAGAAAAGTTTATAGTGCTAGGATATTGTACCATGTTAGCCATTATGGATGTGGTAAGAATTGCCAAAATTACTCCTTTTATTGGCTAACTAGAAAGATTACAATATACAAGCTTTTGGGACAACTCAGGCCCCTTCTTCAGGCAAGAAGGGGCCTGAGTTGCCTCGAAAGCTTGTATATTGTAAGCTTTCTATTTAGCCAATAAAAGGGGTCATTTTGCCACATTTTAGAAAAGTTTAAAAAGATGAACCCAACATATAAAGCTAAGAATCTATATTTTCTTTGTAGCCTCATAAAAAAACAAAGCAAACACACTCAGACTTGGACTGAAAACATATTAGGTCAAGAAAAATGTCAGTGCTACAGAAAACTGGAATATTTTGTCACAAGGGAAGGATTTTCAAGCTTTTTTAAAGTACAACATGAAAAAAATGTAAATCAAAGAAAAAGGTTAACTTAATCTGAAAGAAAGAAAGAAAGAAAAAAGAAACCAAGAAGACAATCAATCAGTAGTTGATATGGCTCCACAAGAGAAGCTTAAGTCAATAAAGCACTTTAGCAGCGTAGGGAAGCTGGAGAGGGAAATGAAAGCATCATGGCAGTAAGAAATAAAATCTATGTACTCAGAGACACGACTGCTACAGACTGTAATTTTGTAGATTCCTGCACATAAACACACTAAACAGATTAGTAGACTAGATCTGTGACTTTAAATAAGAATAGTAACAATAATAATAATAGAAAAATCAGCATCATAATTTGTTTTGCTAAATAACTTTACTCTTATCACATTAAACTCTGCAAATTTATTTTTCCTACCTGGAACTCAAGTACAGTAGAATCTCGATTATCCGTCACTCGATTATCTGTCAGGGCCAAAAAAAAAACTCTATTGTGCACGCGGGTGCCTGCCTATTACTGCACTACTACTGCCAGGCAGTGCACTGAACGCTTTGCACATTGGCACAGTGTTCTTCCCCAGCACCACAGTGTCAGTTACATACTTTCAGTTTTAATAGCGTTTCGTAACTTTTCACATTTGTTATAATTAATCTGCTATACTTTGTTGAAATTGTCACAAAAATTTAAATTATTAAACATTTATGAATTGGCGAAACTGTTTCAAGTATTGCTTCACTTTATGGAGTAGGAAGAACAACAGTGAACAATATAAAGCGTGATGCCGACAAAATTGAAAAATGTATTAAAAATGGAAACCACTGATGGTAACGTTATTCCGTATTAATATTAATTTTCTGCTGTATTGTAATTTTCATTTTAAATGCTATTATATTATGGTTTGTTAATATATTGTGACATGCAGGCAGCTTGTGATGTGCTGTGTGGGAGCAGAAAGGGCAGAATGCTGTGTAAGTGACAGGACTGGGTGAAGGGCTTCTGTTCTGTGAGGGTAGGACACTTCTCTTAGGAGATGAGTGACGGGAGAAGTTAGGAGAAAAAAGAAGGAAGTTTTGAGTGGGGAGTCAGGGGACAATAAGCAGTATTTGTGAAATAGAGAAAAAAAGAATGTAAGTGGAAGGAGATTAACTGATTAGTAGGGAAAGTTTTCTTTTATTGTTTTGGAGGTATGCTCCATAACGCAGATAACGAGGTATAAGATAGGGCATCGTCTGTTTCGGAAAAAAGACTCCAAGTAAAACATAGAAAACTCCAGTACCTCTGAGTTGTATTTGCTTATTATACTGGTCAATACAATATTATATGAATCAATTAATTAATTTTGTTAAACCTATATTACATCATGTTACACTAGTTTTGTTTTGTAAATAAATATATCATTTTTTAAGTAGCTATTCTGTTATCTGTCTTTTTTCTTATTTGTTATGGCCTCAGTCCCAACCCCAGACAGATAATCCAAGTTTTACTGTGTTTAGTGTCAGAGATTACCCCGACTGACTTAACTCACCATAACTGCTGATTATTGTCAAAGACTTTATCCTTCTGACTGAACTGAAAAGCACTTTTACTGTTCATACTCTCCGTCTCTCCCTTTCTCCAACTCATACACATGGCCATGTGGGGAGCAGACACACTGCAGCACCGCTCTGTAGAGGCAATCTCTACAAAGAGTTGCATCCAGTAGTGTAGTCCAGGGTATACGCAGATATACGCGTATACCCACTTCTTATTAGGTCGTCACAGCGTATACCCACTTCTAAATCCCCCTGTTATGGGTATACGCTGCAGTGTAATACAGGGTATACGCGGGTACATGCCACTTTTCAATCCATACACCGTGACAGTCTACATCTACACTGACACGCTGATACTCAGGCACGTCAATTTTTTTCTGCCATTGTTGTCTGTTTTGGTTAAGTTTTTGGAGAACTAATGATTGGTTAGGGCATACGGATTAAGCCAATCAGAGGCAGAGTAGGGCGGGACATACCGTTCCTTTGCTAAACCGGGAAAAATATCCTATGCTGGTACCTTCCTGTTGGTCCATTGTTATACACCAAAATATGTCCTCACATGAAAAGTTAATATAACCAAGTTAATAGTGAAAATGAAGCGAACCCTACAAACAAAAATTAGCTTTCAGAACAAATGACCTCGTGAAGCTACATTATTGCTACTATCCAGCTGGACAGGTAGCCACAGCCCAACGCCCACAGCCTTTCAGACCCCAACCCCAGCCGGAGGGGGTGCTGATGGTGGAGGCACTAAATCTCCGATTGACGTTGCAAATTCAATAGAAGAACATTTCAACCATGGTGAATACTTTATAATAGCAAGATATGCAAATTATGTTAATACAGCATTTCTACAGCATTAACTAGCAGCCTTTTTATTTAGTTTTGTTTATATTTTGTTGTTCCAATTTGCTCATGCTGTAGTTAGTGTTAAGTTAGCTTCTCTGACTTTCATTAGCATCAAAGCTGCTAGCTGTCAACAAATTCCAGTTGGTTGCATTTTAAAACGCAGATATTTCAACCTGACTTTCACATCAGTGCTTATTTTTGAGTATAGACAGATTAACAGGTGTTGGGGAGAGTTTATAACGTTACACTTACACCCTTTATCCTCAGCACTAGCCGGT
Organism: Polypterus senegalus; assembly: GCF_016835505.1. Taxonomy (NCBI): domain Eukaryota; kingdom Metazoa; phylum Chordata; class Cladistia; order Polypteriformes; family Polypteridae; genus Polypterus; species Polypterus senegalus. The sequence goes on from NC_053155.1 coordinate 294,284,746, forward strand.
GTCCAAACGGCCCGGACATTAAAGCATTTCTAACTTGGTATGCTATTCTTCCTGAGAAATGCTGATTTTAAACTTGAAAATGTTAGTGTGTTGGTACCATTTTCACGCCAATAAGGTAATGAATATTCAGAATGGTCAAATCCAAGTATTTTATTTTGAAAATCAGCTGTTTAAATTTTGTAAAAATAAATGTATATCTGACTGAAAAGGCATTGGCTTCATGTTAAATGTATCTACTATTAATGAAATGGGCCTCTGTACCACCAGTACTAGCAGTAATTTTCGCACACTGCCACTGACAAATCATTTTAATTTTATAATTGCGTCACTCTCTGGCCTTCACTGTCTGTTGCAGATTAGATATTCTAAAACACTTTACAAAAGAATCTACTTTCCCAATGGACTAAGAAAATGTATGTATTATGCAGTTGAATCACTCTGTAATCTATGAACCAGACAGATCTGCAAAATCTGCATCTCTGGTTTGTTGATCTCATAATGATCCTTGAAGTGAATGAAGTCAGGCAGCAGATGTAAATAGTACTGTCCCTTTCCAGTGGGAACTAAATATGTAAGACTGTCACTATTAATAACGGGGCACTTCTTTCTTTTGCTGTGTAGGCCGCTAAAAAATTTGGGGGCTAATTTTACAGTATACCCACTTTTCCAGACACCACTACACCACTGGTTGCATCCCATTAGAACAATGAACATGCACATAAAGTATTACTCAATCATAATCATTCATCAGGTTTTTGAACTGCAAAACTATGATTAATAGATCTTACATAACTTATTTAACATCTCAAAGTGAACTGAGCTACCTGACTGTGACACACTGCTAGCTAACAGATTCAGTCCCGAAGGTTCAAATATCCTTCCTAAATGTTGTGATAACCATTCATGGTCTCAAGCTTTGTCAACAAATCACAAGCATTCTAGTTTTTCCAGCTGTAGAGTGTTGGGGTCTTGAATTGTTCCATGAGAACATCGTAAAAAAGACAAAAGAAACAGAAAAAAGTTTGGGGTTCCGCTCCATATTTTTGAATCTCTACGAAGGAAAAAATGTAGTGAAGCTCACTGGACTGTGAACGTCGGACTGCTTCCAAAAACAGGACTGAGGAGTGAGGGAAAAGTGTCCGTTTTATAGCTATTGAGGAGGAAGGTACAGTATGTGTCCAAGGGGCAGGAACCGGAAGTAAGGTCACTGGTAAGGAATGTTCTGGAAGTGAAGGTGGAGTTTAGGCAGGCTTCTGTTCAGAGGGTGTGGAGGAGAAAAGAGAAAAGGTGTTAGTGCATTCCATTAACCCCTTGTTTGGCATATCACGTTCAATCAAGCCCCCTAACTGCCTCCCATACGCTCTTGTGTGACAACATACATAAGACATTTGACAAACGAGAGGAGGCCATTCAGTCCATCAAGCCCGTTTGTTCACCTAATAGCTAAGCTGTCCCAATAGCTCATCCAGATTCTTCTTAAAAGTTGGTAAGGTTCCTGCTTCAATTCTATGTCTTAGAAGCTTGTTATAGATTCCCACAATTATTTGTGTAAAGATGTGCTTCCTGGCTTCAGTTTTAAATGCACTTCACCTTAATTATCCTGATGTCCTCGAGTACGTCATTCACCCTTAAGCCGAAAGAAAGAATGTTGCTAGATCTTCTTTATCAGTGCCTTTGAGGATTTTATCAACGCCTTAGAGTTTATCTAATCTTTAAAACTGGAATGTCCATAATTTGAAGCAAAATATTAATCTCCACATCACTGCTGGGAAAGAGAGGGTCTAGTTCTCATTTTAAACCTTAGTTTTAGGGTATTATAATGTATTATCTTATATTTAAACATCTATGTGTGGAAGTGTGTGTATCTGTCTGTTCAGCCTGGAAGTGCGAGGCTACAGCATGAAGCTCAAAGAATGTGACTCTGTCACCAAAGTGAAACCACCAAGAAAAGAAAGAAACTCACTTAGTCACTAATACATAAGCGAGAGGAGCACATTGGGAAACAAAACCTCTGAGGAGAGAGAAACTTGTTTAACTGCTGATAGACAACAGAGGCGAGCACGTCGGCAAAATGAAACCACCGAGGAAAGAGAACCTCATAGGCCGCTAATGCACAACCAATGCGATTGATTGATTGATTGAAATTCCAGAATCCATGGTTCCTAGGAGGCTTACACAGCTAGTAAAGATATAATAATCCAGTCACGTCTTATATGAAACACCTCTCAGTGTACTCTTTAACTGGGGTGAACCTATACTGCAAAAACATTCTGTTGTTATGGCATTTTGGCAAAAAAAAAGTATAGAGTTAAAAATTACACTCAGAAGTCATGAATTGAAAAAAGAATACGTTGATTTTTAAAGTGCAAGAAATTCATATCTGAGTAAGTTAGAACTAATGTGATAAGACATGTGGAGAGATTTATTGTAAACCTACCTGCATGATAATTACTACAAAGAATGGTTTTAAGGTGTTACACATTAAAATCTTGAAACTCTTTTACTTTAAAGGAAACAAGAAGCATACAAAACCAACATACAGTTCAAAATAAAAATATAATTTGGAACAAGTACACTATATGAACAAAAGTTTGTGGACTCCTAACTATCACACCTGTAAAATGTTTTTGAACATCCCAAAGCATAGACATTAATATGAAGTTGTAAACCAATTCCTTCTGTTTGTAGCTATTATCAGCTTCCATTCTTCCTTCCACATGATTTTGGAGTGCGTCTGTGGGAGTTTGTGCCCATTCAGCCAAAAGAGCATTTATGAGGTCAGGTACTGATGTTGGCTTCACATTTAAACTCCAATTCAATCCAAAGGTGTTCAATAGAGTTAAGGTCAGGGCTCTGTGCAGGCCAGTTGAGTTGCTACATGTCTTTATGGACCTGACTTTGTGCACAGGGGCACAGTCATGTTGGAACAAACTGGAAGTGCACAAAGTTGGAAGCACACAATTATCTAAAATGCCTTATACCCTGTTGAATTAACACAAGCCTTCACTGAAACCCATTGGCCTGGCCCACAATCAGAAACACACCACCAGACTATTATCTCTCATGCAGGAAACTTTACAGTAGGCACCATGCAGTCTAGAAGGTAGCATTCTCCTGGCATTTGCCAAGCCCAGATTCATCCATCATACTGTCAAATAGTAAACCAGAACATGTCTCCAGCACTTCGGAATCCAACGGCAGTGTGCTTTACACCACTCCAGCCAACACTTGCCACTGCACATAGTGATTGTTGGTTTATGTGCAGCTGCTTGGGCATGGAAACCCATTTCTTGAAGCTCTTGATGCACAGTTCGTGTGCTGATGTTGAATCAAGATTGGTTGAGCCCCAGGTTAACAACAACCGCCACCAGTACTGTTAGCCAACAGGGTGCTGGTGGAAATTGGGATACTGTTGGCCGAAGAAGAAGAAGGAGAAGAAGAGGGGGTAGACGTGTCCGGAGGCAAGAGGAGAGGAGGAAAGTAAAGAGAGTGGAACTGAGGGTAGGAACTTTGAATGTTGGCAATATGACTGGTAAGGGGAGAGAGTTAGCAGATATGATGGAGTGAAGGAAGGTTGATATATTGTGCGTGCAAGAGACTAAATGGAAGGGGAATAAGGCCAGGTGGATTTGAGGTCGATTCAAATTGTTCTATCATAGTGTGGATGGGAGGAGAAATGGGGTAGGAGTTATTCTGAAGGAACAGTATGTCAAGAGTGTTTTGGAGGTGAAAAGAGTGCCAGGCAGAGTAATGATTATGAAGCTAGAAATTGTAGGTATGATGATGAATGTTGTTAGTGCATTTGCACCGCAAGTTGGGTGGGAAATGGGTGAGATTTTTGAAATGAGTTGGATGAAGTGATGAACAGTGTACCCAAGAGACAGAAAGTGGTGATTGGAGCGGATTTCAATGGGCATGTTGGTGAAGGGAACAGAGGAAATGAGGAGGTGATGAGTAGGTATGGTGTCAAAGAGAGGAATGAAGAAAGTGAAAGGATAGTGGAGTTTGCCAAAAGGATGGACATGGCTGTGGTGAATATGTATTTTAAGAAGAGGGAAGAACACAGAGTTACGTACAAGAGGGGGGGAAGATGCACACAAGTAGATTACATCCTATGCAGAAGAGTTGATCTGAAGAAGATTTAAGACTGCAAAGTGGTGGCAGGGGAAAGTGTAGTTAAGCAGCATAGGATGGTGGTCTGTAGTACAGACAGCAGATGTAGTATGGGTAACAGCAAGAAGGGTGCTTGGCGTGACATCTGGAAAGAGGAAGGAGGAAAAGGAAACTTGGTGGTGGAATGAGGAAATACAGGAGAGCATACAGAGGAAGAGGATGACAAAGAAGAAGTAGGATAGTCAGAGAGATGCAGAAAGTAGACAAGAGTACAAGGAGATAAGGTGCAAGGTGAAGAGAGAGGTGGCGAAGGCTAAAGAAAAGGCTTATGATGAGTTGTATGAGAGGTTGGACAGTAAGGAGGAAGAAAAGGACCTGTATCAATTGGCTAGACAGAGGGACCGAGCTGGGAAGGATGTGCAGCAGGTTAGGGTGATAAAGGATAACGATGGAAACATACTCACAAGAGAGGAGAGAATGTTGAAAAGATGGAAAGTGTACTTTGAGAGGCTGATGAATGAAGAGAACGAGAGAGAGAAGAGGTTGGATGATGTGGAGTTAGTGAATCAGGAAGTGCAACAGATTAGCAAAGAGGAAGTAAGGACAGTTATGAAGAGGATGAAAAAGGAAAGGCTATTGGTCCAGATGACATATCTATGGAAGCATGGAGGTGTTTAGGAGAGATGGCAGTGGAGTTTTTAACCAGATTGTTTAATGGAATCTTGGAAAGTGAGAGGATGCCTGAGGAAAGGAGGAGAAGTGTGCCAATGTTTAAGAATAAGGGGGATGTGCAGGACTGTAGTAACTACAGGAGAATAAAATTGATGAGCCACAGCATGAAGTTATGGGAGAGAGTAGTGGAAGCTAGGCTAAGAAGTGAGGTGATGATTAGTGAGCAGCAGTATGGTTTTATGCCAAGAAAGAGCACCACAGATGCAATGTTTGCTCTGAGGATGTTGATGGAGAAGTTTAGAGAAGGCCAGAAGAAGTTGCATTGCGTCTTTGTGGACATGGAGAAAGCATATGACAGGGTGCCTCGAGAGGAGCTGTGGTATTGTATGAGGAAGTCGGGAGTGTCAGAGAAGTACGTAAGAGTTGTACAGGATATTTACGAGGGAAGTGTGACAGTGGTGAGGTCTGCGGTAGGAGTGACGGATGCATTCAAGTTGGAGGTGGGATTACATCAGGGATCAGCTCTGAGCCCTTTCTTATTTGAAATGGTGATGGACAGGTTGACAGGTGAGATTAGACAGAATTCCCAATGGACTATGATGTTTGCTGATGACATTGTGATCTTTAGTGAGAGTAGGGAGCATGTTGAGGAGACCCTGAAGAGGTGGAGATATGCTATAGAGAGGAGAGGAATGAAGGTCAGTAGGAACAAGACAGAATACCTGTGTGTGAATGAGAGTGAGGTCAGTGGAATGGTGAGGATGCAGGGAGTAGAGTTGGTGAAGGTGGATGAGTTTAAATACTTGGGATCAACAGTACAGAGTAATGGGATTTGTGGAAGAGAAGTGAAAAAGAGAGTTCAGGCATTGTGGAATGGGTAGAGAAGAGTGTCAGGAGTGATTTGTGACAGATGGGTATCAGCAAGTGTGAAAGGAAAGGTCTACAGGACGGTAGTGAGACCAGCTTTGTTATATGGACTGGAGGCGGTGGCACTGACCAGAAAGCAGGAGACAAAGCTAGAGGTGGCAGAGTTAAAGATGCTAAGTTTTGCATTGGGTGTGACAAGGATGGATAGGATTAGAAATGAGGACATTAGAGGGGCAGCTCAAGTTGGACAGTTGGGAGACAAAGTCAGAGAGGCGAGATTGTGTTGGTTTGGACATGTGCAGAGGAGAGATGCTGGGTATATTGGGAGAAGGGTGCTAAGGATAGAACTGCCAGGGAAGAGGAAAAGAGGAAGGCCTAAGAGGAGGTTTATGGATGTGGTGAGTGCGGACATGCAGGTGATGGGTGTGACAGATCAAGATGCAGAGGACAGAAAGATATGGAAGAAGATGATCCGCTGTGGCGACCCCTAACAGGAGCAGCTGAAAGAAGAAGAAGATGCATTTCTGTAAAGTTTGTGTGGTCCCCCACTTGTAGCAGGGCAGAAGTTTTATGTACTGGCTTGTGCCAAAGGAGGAATTCTATGACGGTGGCTCTGGTCACTGGACTTTTTGGTATAATCTGCCAAAGTCTGTCAATGGAGATTGATGGGAGATGGCTGATGAGTGAGGCTGCCACCCCTGAACTCAATAATGTGGAGGGGTGTCCTCAGGCTTATGGCCATATAGTAGATTATGTTGTTTTTTTATTTGAAGATAAAAGTAGAGGATGGTTTTGTCACAGTATTGCTATGATGTGACTGGTTTAGTGGACTATATATGTCCTTCGAATGTCTGCATGTTTTTTTAATTAACTCTAGGTTTAATGTTGACTATAAATGTAAATATGTAAGGTGTAAGTGTGAGTGTGTTGGTTTGTGAGTGTGTCCTGTGATGGACCCTTCCAAGAGGACCTGTTCCCCAGGGAAGAATTTGACTTTTTACAGAAGCTCGTTAAATAAATAAATTAACATATAAACACACACACAGAGTTTTGAATAAAATATCCATCATATAATGTTGTATGTAATTTTTTTTTGTATTGTTGTGACTAGTCTTTGAGAAAAATGCAAATAAGAATATTGTTGTATTCTGAACATTGACTCAATTCTATTACAGTAGACTCAATGACAGGCTGTAGATGCTGACTTAAATAAAGCAAGTAAACAAGTGATATTGGAAATCTCATTATCATGCAGCACTCTATTCATAATTTATTGTAAATCACAGTCCTTAATGAAAATTAATGAACTTGAGTCTGCTATCGGTTGTAAAGCATTTGGCATAAGTACTGCCTTGGTAAATATAAAAACATCAACACCCTATGGTTCTATTACATGGCCATACCCCCTATTATTTTCATCACAGCTTCCTCTTTTGCTTTTTTCATATCCAGTATTTGAATCTGGCCCATAAACTGCCAGTGAAGGGTGAACTTTTTCCATACCTGTGTGCATTTTTTTCAGTACTTTGCTGCCCTGTGATGGACTGCCACTGCACAGAGAATTGGTTCTTGGCCGGTGCTAAAAGGATAAGCCCTTGTTTCCCTCTGTGACCCTGGACTGGACTACACAGGCTCTGATTATTGAAGGAAGTGTTATAAAGAACCCCTTGGTAATATATTTTGAACTACCACCTTCAAACTCACCAGTATTAGGCAACAGCCCACCAGGGTTGGCTCCCACCTCAAGCTTGATGAAGAAAAACATTCTAACATTTGTATGAATTTTATCCTTAACAGAGTTCCAACTGTGTGCCCATGTTCCTAATGAAGAGTTTATTTTAACATACTGTATAAATTCCCAGAATAATTTTAAACACTTCAATCACATTGCCTATTAATCTCTGTCTGTTTCAACTGAAAAGGCTCAGCCCCTTCTATCTCTCCTCACAGCACATAACTCAGTCCCAGAAACTTACATACGGACTTCCTCTCTATATATATTTGTAACATTGATTACATCCAAAAACTCTTTTTTATTTTATTTGAACAAAATAACATTGCATACAATCAAGTCAAACTTATACAATTAATGACTTCATAGTGAACATACAAACAAGAAAGCAAAAACTAGAAAAACCAAAAGTGAAAAAAAGAAAAAGCAAAGTAACAAAACTGAATTCAACACCCACCTATGAGAAAAAACAAAGAGTCAATAGCATGAGCTAATAAAAAAAAAATAAACAAAGACGAAGGAATGGCCTTATCCCCAATATAAATGCTTATTCTAAGACTTGATTAATTAGAGCTTGCCATATTTTAAAAAAAGTTTTGCACAGATCCTCTAAGTGAGAATTAGATTTTTTCCACTGACGGACAAGTGGTGAGGTGGGATTCTTCCAGCTGAGCAAGATGTCTATGTGTTGGCAGTGAGGTAAAGGCGATTACAGTTTGTTTGTCCTTTTCCACTTTAAGCCCATCTGGGAGTCCCCCAAACACAGCTGTTAATGAGTTAGAAGTGATTGTGACACCAAGGCTGTCTGAGAGACATTCAAAGATTTTTGTCCAGAATGATGTTCATGTGGCCCAGTGAGGCTGGAGCTCGATTGCAATGTTCACAGGTTGAATGTTGGTCTGGATACATTTTGGACAATTTTAAATGAGATAAATGTGCTCGATAAAAGATTTTAAGTTGAACTATTGAGTGCTTTGCACATGTGGAGCTGGAGTGTATTCTGTGCATGGCTGCCTTCCACTCCTTTTGTGAGTTCTTAAGTGAACTTTACCCTAGGATCTTTAAAAGGGAGAGACTTTAAGATGTTTTTATAAATTATTGAGATGCTGCCTGAGTCTTCAAGACAGATCAATGTTTCTTCTGGAACAGAAATAATTGGAAGATGTGGAAAATCGGGCAGGTTCCTTTTTGTAAAATTTCTGATTTTTGGGAAATTAAATTTGAAGAGTAATTGTTCATAAGATGCAAAAACACTATCTAAATACAATTCTCCAGGTGTTTTAATCCCAGATGTTTTCCAAACATTAAATACTGTGTAGGTCTGAGAGGGTAAAAAGGTGATTATCATATAGAGGTGCAACAGATAAAAGCTTCTCTGCCTTGAAGTGCTTCCTGTATTGGTTCCTTATTCTGAGTGATTGATGGACAATTGATTTATTGGTATATTGTCGATAATTTGTATTTACTGGGGCACGAAGCAGGACATATACAGTAAAGAAGCACAGCAGGATTTTATTTCAATTGCAGAGCAAGCTTGTGTATAGTCATCAATCTTTGTCAATTTACAGGACTTTATAACTCATACTGTATATTTGCTGCCGAGTAATAAAATTGAAAGTTGTGCCACCCTTTGAATGCATCGATTTTCTAGATAAATAAGGTTATAATTGAGCCTAATTTCGTATAGAACAATTTGTTAATGTATAAGGAGATGCCCTGAAGTAGAAAAGGAAGCTTGGGAAGGATGTTCATCTTGACAGTGTTGATTCTTGTTGCCAATGTGAGATGGAGGGTAGGCCATCTGTTCACATCTTGCTTGATTTATTCCATGCTCATAGTAAAGGTGTGCTGAAAAAGATCTTTATATTTACTTGTTATGTTTAACCCTGGATATTTAAACTGTTCTGATAAAATAAAAAGTCCAGTCTAGTATTGTGTGCTGTAGAATTCACTGGAAAAATCACAATTTTATTCACATTGATTTTGAGTCCATATATCTTTTGAGATTCTCCTAGTGCATTAAGGACTACTGTACTGGTAAAAATGTTTGTGGGCCTGATATAAACAGTACCATATTGTCTGTATATAGTGATATTTTCTGTACAAGTGCGTCTCTGATAATCACTTTATCATCTAATGTATTTTGAAAGTGAAAGGTCAATAGCTCAATGGTGAATGCAAAAAGCAGTGGTGATAGCCACTCCTTTTCTAGTGCTCTACTACTTGCCCTGTTAATTTTTGGGTAATTAAAGTCCACTATGACTATAATATCCATCCTAAACTTGCATTTTTAATATGAAGCTTGGCGACTGAGGGTCTGTTGAGTGGTTCGGAGGACTGCTGTCTGGGATATTACTGTCGCTAAAAGGAAGAAAGGGGTGGTAACCTGAACAGAGGAGCTGGAAAGGGTGCTAAGCATTTCTGTAAAGATTGGAGAACATCGGAGAGGTGCGGAATAAAAAAGACGAGAGAGGATTCTGTGCAGGGAATTGGAGTTTTCTTTTATGGTGTCTTCGAGGGCCAAAACAAGAAGAGGTTTATATATAATTGTAAACAGTTCAGTTCAATGCCCTTCATTTTTTTACATTTGTGTATTCTTCCTAGACTGTTAGGAATAAACTTTTCTGCGATCCCCTATTACAGTGAGGTCTCTACAGCAGCGTTTCTCAACCTTTAAGTATTTGCGACCCGAGTTTTCATAACAGTTTTAATCACGCCCCTCCTACCATTTTTTTGAAATGTAGATGCATATTTTATTATACCTACTTAACTTTTATCAACATTTATCTAACTCTATATTTATTGTTCTAGTATCAGAATGTAGTTTAAGTTAATTTGTTTTGGTTTCAACAGATTTTTCTTCATATTTTTGATTCTTGTTTTCTTTTTTCACATCTTCCCGCCTCCCTTTTTGTTACTTCGCTTCCCCCTAGGGGGGCCCGCCCCACAGGTTGAGAACCACTGCTCTACAGTGTTATTAGAAAGATGTATATTGACACTATCATCTGCATTATAGGATCTATAACACACTCCTAAAAAGGCCTCAATGCTTTCCAGTCAACAACAAATATTATCACTAAGCTGCGGCTCACCATTTAATTGAAAAAGTCTTAAGTTCTAATCCAGCTTTACAAAAATGGTAACTCCTCCACCTTTTCGGTTCTCCTCCCTTTCCTAAATAATTTGCATGGATCTATGTTATACTTATCTGTATTACTTACTCGAGTTTATGCTAGTCTTATAATATCATAATTATGTGCAGCTGACTAATTTGTTTTATTCTTAACATTCATAGCATTAAGGTAAGCAGTTTTAAATGTATTGCCTACTTTACTTTGGCCTTTTAACATTGGACTAGAACTTACAACATTATCTTGTATTTTTGTATTTATACTACTTTCTGTGTTATTCCCTAATTTATAAGTACTTTTAAACTAGCTTCCCTAGTTTAAACATTCGTCAACCAACCTACTCATGTGTCTCCTTCCCCTTTTGTTCAAATGTAGCCCATCACAGTCAGAAAAAATCGATTCCTGAAGGAGTCCCACAAACTTACGTCAAACCTGCGTTAAGGTAAGGTAACCTGCTCTTCCAAGGCTTCAGCCACTCTGTTTGTGTAATTGAGATCAAAACGTTTCTTTAAATGGTTTACTTGTCTCCAAATAAGGTTTTATTACATTTTTTAAACAATTAATGTTAATACCTCATACAATCTAAAACAACACATTTACTTGTAAGTTTCTAGTCATTCAATATGTTAACATTCCTAGTGTGCTTTCAGCATTGGTGTCTCCACATTCTAATTTTAGAATTACTTCACACTGAATAAATGCATAACATTACAAAAATCACAGTAGGGCAAGCTCAAAGGCCTTCTTTACTTACTGTACATTCATATTAAAGGAAATAACTAAATCTCTGTGTTCTTAAGCTAATGAAGACAAACACTAGACTGTAATAGCTACCTAGCGTGGGATTTGGACTGACGCCTAGCTCTGTGTTTATTTTGCACATTTCGCTTACAGCTACCTATCAAGCTAAAACATTCTGTTACTGTATATCACTCTCTACCAAAGTTTAGTCAGCCTATTCGAACTTTTATAATTATTACTGCTAGATTTAAGTAGGTTTCAGAATTTTTGTGTCTCAATTGTGTTAGATACTCAGGGAAAATGACAAAGTTAATTTTGCTTATCTACTTCAGTGACCCTTTTTACTCTTATTTATTCAGTATCAAAAATCTACACACCTTTTTTGTTGATATAAAGACTGAAATCATGTCAGTCCCTTTCCTTGGTCACACACGTGTCCTTGGGAGTCAACCAAAGGGGCCAGGAAATGTCAATTCCACACCAGCCCAGTGGGCGGCAGGGTGCACTAAACCCCTCTCTTTTCTCTCCACAGACCAAACACGAGAAATTCTTCCTGTCCCGGCCCTGACGACGTCACTTCCTGTGAACCACCTATAAAAACCCCTCATCCTCCATACTTAAGCAGTTCTGTTTTGCACTCTAAGCTGAACACAGTATGCAAATTTAAGCCTTTTGCAGCCAGGGAAACTAGAAGGTTGGCTGCCCCAACCCTTCGTTGTGGGTCCGACAATTTCTTTCACACCCTCTTTAATATTTGTAACCAACAATGATGGCATAAAAACAAGAAATGAGTCATTAAAAAAAAATTGAAAAAAGCCGCCCATCAACAGGATGCTTCGCCCACTATTCATTTTGTACCAACAATTGCTTTTGAGATTAAGGCTACAAAATTCTACCTTGTTATCGAGCAACCATAAGACATTTTCAGACATTATTTTTGGAAACTGAAACATGGGGAAATTCTTGCACTTTTGTAATGTTGCCATTGACTTATTGGTACATAATCTAATGAGATTTTCTTCCACTACTTAATCATGACATTGACAATTCTGGGATTTTGTGGAACCCATCCTGGATTGGATGTTGTCCATTCACTCATACAATTCCATGAGGGCCATTCAGCCCAAGAAAGCTCACCAGTCCTACCCAATTCATTCTTCTAAAATAACATCAAGTCGAGTTTTGAAAGTCCCTAAAGTTCTACCACATTACTTGCAGCTTATTCCATGCGTAAAGAAAAAATTCCAAATGTTTGTGTTTTTCTAAACCAGAGGGTTCAACTATAATTGTGATCAGGAAAGAACTGCTAAAATCATTCACTAAAATCCTTTCATCTAACCAGAGCTGAAACCAAATCAAGACAAAAGAGTAAGAGTCAAAACCACAATGCTGAAAACGAGGACTTGTTCACTGAATAAATACCCGTGTTGGGCAAAGGAGCTGGTGGTGTCGCACTGCAGTTTAGCATCAGAAAGGGGCTTCCCAACAACTGAGCAGACTCCCCTTACAACACTGTCTCTGCTTGTAGCGGCTTTCCCAATGGCGATTTGAAGTAGTTAATATTTAAACTAAAACAATGTAAAATTTTCTCAAATAAAAAAATAAAATACAAACTCAAGCAGTCAGAAATAAATTATTTAAAAATTATTTAAAGCACCAAAAAAACTTCCAAACAATATATTTGATCTCTTTTCGTTATTCTGTTATTTTACTGAGTAATAATTTCTGTTTGTTTGCACTAATGCGATCTTTCCTATCAATTTTTTGAGACTTTTGAATTTTAGTACTTTCATTATCTCTAACCTGCTCTGCATGTGTATCGCACCAATGTTCTTGAACCTCTTTACGACATTCTACTTTGTCATCTACTCTTAGTCTTTTATTTCCGGCCCCCGGCATGGTTAAATCTCTTGGCATAAAGTTTAATCTCAGGGGACTTGAACGTATCTCTCTGAAAAAGTCACGTCTCGTCCCAGGATTTTTTTTTATATAATAGAGAGATTTGCACAAATTTCGGTCATACCATGTAGAAATGACGACACTTGTTATACATGGTCCACCCATTTTAGAGCACCATAATGTTGGAGTTACAGTTGTTTATGATTCCACTGGTGTGCTTTACATCTTCATAACTGGAGCATATTATTAATCCCTGGGGGAAAAATTGCCTTTCTTGTGACCTTTGGAGGTCAGAGGGCAGGATTGGAGTGTGTAGTTGCCATTGTTCAATATGAGGACACAAGCTGTGCCAATCAAAAGGAAAAAAGTGATTATGAAGTGGAAACCCAAGATTAAAACCCTCTGAGACCTCAGTAAAACCTTAGGATTACCTAAATCAATTGTCTGGAATATCATTAAGAAGAAAGAACACACTGGTGAGTTCAGTAATTGAAAAGGGACAGGTAGGCCAAGAGAGACCTCCACTGACAATGATAGAAGTATCCTCATTCTGCTAAAGAAAAAGCCAATGCCAGTCCGATAGATCAGAAACAGTCCTCAGGAGGCAGATGTGTGTGTGTCACATTGTGCGTAGAAGACTTCATTACCTGAAATTCAGAGGCCACACTGCAAGATGCAAACCACTAGTTAGCCACAAGAACAGGATGGCCAGATTACAGAATTCTGGGAAAATGGTCTTGTGGACAGATGAGATAAAGATGAATGTGCCTCAGAGTGATGGCAAGAGCTAAGTGTGGAAACAAAAAGGAACTGCCCAAGATTCAAAGCAGACCACCTGATCTGTTAAACATAGTGATGGGGATGTTATGGCTTGGGCATGTACAGCTGCCACGGGCGCTGGCACACTTCTTTTCATTCATGATGGAACTTTTTGATGGCAGAGGCACAGTGAATTATGATGTGTGCAGAAACATCTTATTGCTCAAGTTCCAGTAAATGTCTCTAAACTCATTGGACGGCACTTCGTCCTAAAACAAGATAATAACCCAAGCATACTACTGATGTAACACAGGAGTTTTTCAAAGCTAAAAAATGGAAAAGTCTTAAATGGCCAAGCCAGTCACCTGATTTACATTCAATCGAGCAGGCCTTCCATATGCTGAAGTGAAAACTTAAGGGGGCAAGCCTCTGAAATAAGAAGGAGCTGAAGATGGCTGCATTAGAGGCCTCTTGGAGCATCACTAGAGAAGATCCTCAGCACCTGGTAACGTCCATGAATCGCAGAGTTCAAGCAGCTAGGGATATGTGACAAAGTCCTAAATATGGTAGCTTTAATAGACCTGCCCTTGCTGTGTCTTAAACATTATGGAGCCCTGAAATGGGGGAACCATGTAGACAAGTGTCATTTCTACATGCTGTGACTGAAATGTATGCAATACCCTGAAATAAAAGTTTACAACGTGCACTTTAATCATTTCTAAATTGTATGATTTGTAATTTTAAAGCATGGAGCAGAGAGAGAAATCAAGAAAAAAGGTGTCTTTGCCCCAAATATTATGTGTCTACCAGTTTTTATTAGACTCAATTGCTCTATTTCCATGAGCAGTCAAATCTTACCTAAAGTATAGTTCCACATCACTACTGGGGTGTGCACAGCTACCATCTCTCTGATTCACCAGGTTCTAGCACCTTCTAATGAACCCTCTGAGTCCTACCCCATCTTTAACGGGTCAAGGTTGGATGGCAACTGCTATGTGTTGTTTGCTCTCACTATGCTGGGTGTCTCTCTCATTTTGATACCCTCAGAATGCTCCCTTCCTGGGCAACATCTGTAGAGGCCCTACATGCCATCCACTGCTGGTCACTACCTGCTGGCCTACAACGGCATCTTGAGGTGGTCTGTGTTTGCTAAAGCAGGTTTGTCTTTCTCTCTTCCCTTTCAGATCCAATGCCACGCAGGGGCTCATTGTATTGTCTTTTTAGCTGTACAACTCCGAATAATTTTTAGACAAGTGTACCTTAGCACTAGGCATTTTTCTTTGAATTTCATTTTTCACTGAAGTGAATCAGAATTGCTCAAAGTGCCTCACCATTATTATAAGGAATGAGGATTTGAAAAAATAAAGAAAATGAAGAACGCTGCCTTCAATGGATGATTGGAACTCAATTACAGTGTGCTATTAGGGTCTTTCAAATTTCTGAAATACACATAGGTTTTAAATTCATGAAGCAAATCAGCCATGTCAATTTATTTTCTGATTAGACAGACACTTCAATATAATAAAATAAAGGAAGAAGTCAGAGCAGAAGTAATGTTCTTTTTGTTCCTTTAAATAACCATTAGCATTTAAAATGTTTTAACATTTACTGACCCTGAAAATTGTGCATTCTTTTTACAGTCAATATTATGTTTTAAAAAAATTGTGAGCTAAAATTTGGGCAAATAAGAATGTTCCTGCAATGACTCCCATTTCAGATGAAATAACAAATGTCCAAACATTCACGTAACAGCTATTTACAATATTGGTGTTCAGAAGGTCATATCGAGACGCATCAGACACTGAAGTAGATGGGGTACAGCAGCAGAAGACCACACTGGGTGTCACACTTGTCCACTCTGAACAAGAAGAGGCTACAGTGGGCACCAAAACTGAATAACTGAAGAGTGGGAAAATGTCATGTGGTCTGACAAATCTTCATGTCTGCTACAACATGTAAATTGTAGGCTCCATAGATCCATGCTGCTTTGTGTGAATGGTACAGACTGGTGGTGGTACTGTAATACTATGACAAATGGCACACATTAGACCTCTTATTATCAACTGAGGTGTTATGAATAGTTACGATAAAGTAATGCAACACATCATTAAGCACACATTATCATAAGCTGGTTTCATGAACATGACAGTTGACTTCAGCTTACTGCAGTGACTTACAAAGTCTTCAGATCTGAATCATCAGAGCACCCTTGAGATGAGGTTGAATAGCAGGTTGCGACATGAATGTGCAAATACTGGAAATGTCCAATATGTGGACCAAAACTCCTATCGGAATATTTCTCACACCTTGATGAATGCATGCCTTGAAGAACTGAGGCTACTCTTGAGGCAAAATGGAGTTCTACATGTTACTATAATAATAATAATAATAATAATATTAATAATAATAATAATAATAATAATTCATTACATTTATATACACCCAATTATCTTACCAATTACATGTATATATATATATATATATATATATATATATATATATATATATATATATATATATATATATAGTGGGAATTGCTTGGGAATACGGCTGCTCTTCAGAAACTCCCTCTTAAGCAGTGTTTTAATGGGAAAAAACACACTCTTGCACACTCTTCCCCCTCCTCTGTGCGGGATCAGCTGCAGGCTTGCACTCAGGGCTTTAAAAATTTTAAAGACTGAGCTGTGTCTGTCCTAATGTCACACTTTCCTGTCCTCTCTTCCTCAGACCTCCTCTGCTCTGATTGTTGGTCCCGAACTGCTGTATCCGTTTGAAAAGGACGGCTTTGTGTTCTTTAGACCAGGAGTCGGGGAGCCGACGGTTAACAGCTGTTTCTTGTGAGGCCGGACCGTTTGTGAAAGGGACTTGTGTTTGTAACTGCCAGTATAGCAGGAAAACCTTTTATGCTCTCCTGTGCAACTTTCTTACCAAAGACTGACAATATTTACTGTATATATATATAAACTGCTCAAAAAAATTAAAGGAACACTTTGAAAACACATCAGATCTCAACGGAAAAAGAAATCCTCCTGGATATCTATACTGATATAGACTGGGTAATGTGTTAGGAACGAAAGGATGCCACATCGTTTGATGGAAATGAAAATGATCAACCTACAGAGCCCTGAATTCAAAGACGCCCCAAAAATCAGAGTGAAAAGATTATGTGGCAGGCTAGTCCATTTTGCCAAAATTTAATTGCAGCAACTCAAAATTGTACGCAGCACTATGGCCCCTGTGTTCTTGTATACATGCCTGACAACATCGGTGCATGCTTCTAATGAGATGACAGATGGTGTTGTGGGGGATCTCCTCCCAGATCTGGACCAGGGCATCACTGAGCTCCTGGACAGTCTGAGGTGCAACCTGGTGGCATTGGATGGACAAAACATAATGTCCCAGAGGTGTTCTATTGGATTTAGGTCAGGAAAGTGTGGTGGCCAGTCAATGGTATCAATTCCTTCATCCTCCAGGAACTGCCTGCATACTCTCACCACATGAGGCCAGGAATTGTCGTGCACCAGGAGCCACTGTACCAGCATAGGGTCTGACAATGGGTCCAAGGATTTCATCCTGATACCTAATGGCAGCCAAGGTGCCTTTGTCAAGCCTGTAGCGGTCTGTGTGACCCTCCATGGATATGCCTCCCCAGACAATCATTAACCCACCACCAAACTGCTCATGCTGAATGATGTTACAGGCAGCATAATGTTCTCCATGGCTTCTCCAGACCCTTTCACTTCTGTCACGTGCTCAGGGTGAACCTGCTCTCATCTGTAAAAGCACAGGGCACCAGTGGTGCATCTACCAATTCTGGTATTCTATGGCGAAT
Source organism: Polypterus senegalus (assembly GCF_016835505.1). Lineage (NCBI taxonomy): Eukaryota > Metazoa > Chordata > Cladistia > Polypteriformes > Polypteridae > Polypterus > Polypterus senegalus. The sequence goes on from NC_053155.1 coordinate 294,302,492, forward strand.
GCCAATCGAGCTGCATGCTGCTGGGCAGTGAGCTCAGGGCCCATTAGAGGACATGGGGCCCTTGGGTCACCCTCATGAAGTCTTTCTGGTTGTTTGGTCAGAGACATTCACACCAGTGGCCTGCTGGAGGTCATTTTATAGGGCTCTGGCAGTGCTCATCCTGTTCCTCCTTGCCCAAAGGAGCAGATACTGGTCCTGCTGATGGGTTATGGACCTTCTATGGCCCTCTCCAGCTCTCCTAGAGTAACTGCTTGTCTCCTAGAATCTCCTCCATGCCCTTGAGACTGTGCAGGAGACACAGCAAACCTTCTGGCAATGACACGTATTGATGTGCCATCCTGGAGAAGTTGGACTACCTGTGCAACCTCTGTAGGGTCCAGCAGCTGAAACTGATTAACAACCCCCTCTGCTACTTAACTGACCAGATTAATATCCCAGAAGTTTCATTGACTTTATGCTATATTCTGATTAAAAGTGTTCCTTTAATTCTTTTGAGCAGTATATATATATATATGTATATATATATATATATATATATATATATATATATATATATATATATATATATAGTGTTGTGCATAAACTAGTTCAAAGGCAGTGCATTCATTGAACAAGCTAATTTTTCTAATAACGGTGAACTTAACGTAATGTATTTGCAAGTGAACGTGAGCTAGTTCAGTTTTATGTGACATTCTGTATCTGGTTTAGGTCCAGATTACCCACACTTCTTTTCATTCATGATGGAACTTTTGATGGCAGAGGCACAGTGAATTCTGATGTGTGCAGAAACATCTTATTGCTCAAGTTCCAGTAAATGTCTCTAAACTCATTGGACGGCACTTCGTCCTAAAACAAGATAATAACCCAAGCATACTACTGATGTAACACAGGAGTTTTCAAAGCTAAAAATGGAAAAGTCTTAAATGGCCAAGCCAGTCACCTGATTTACATTCAATCGAGCAGGCCTTCCATATGCTGAAGTGAAAACTTAAGGGGGCAAGCCTCTGAAATAAGAAGGAGCTGAAGATGGCTGCATTAGAGGCCTCTTGGAGCATCACTAGAGAAGATCCTCAGCACCTGGTAACGTCCATGAATCGCAGAGTTCAAGCAGCTAGGGATATGTGACAAAGTCCTAAATATGGTAGCTTTAATAGACCTGCCCTTGCTGTGTCTTAAACATTATGGAGCCCTGAAATGGGGGAACCATGTAGACAAGTGTCATTTCTACATGCTGTGACTGAAATGTATGCAATACCCTGAAATAAAAGTTTACAACGTGCACTTTAATCATTTCTAAATTGTATGATTTGTAATTTTAAAGCATGGAGCAGAGAGAGAAATCAAGAAAAAAGGTGTCTTTGCCCCAAATATTATGTGTCTACCAGTTTTTATTAGACTCAATTGCTCTATTTCCATGAGCAGTCAAATCTTACCTAAAGTATAGTTCCACATCACTACTGGGGTGTGCACAGCTACCATCTCTCTGATTCACCAGGTTCTAGCACCTTCTAATGAACCCTCTGAGTCCTACCCCATCTTTAACGGGTCAAGGTTGGATGGCAACTGCTATGTGTTGTTTGCTCTCACTATGCTGGGTGTCTCTCTCATTTTGATACCCTCAGAATGCTCCCTTCCTGGGCAACATCTGTAGAGGCCCTACATGCCATCCACTGCTGGTCACTACCTGCTGGCCTACAACGGCATCTTGAGGTGGTCTGTGTTTGCTAAAGCAGGTTTGTCTTTCTCTCTTCCCTTTCAGATCCAATGCCACGCAGGGGCTCATTGTATTGTCTTTTTAGCTGTACAACTCCGAATAATTTTTAGACAAGTGTACCTTAGCACTAGGCATTTTTCTTTGAATTTCATTTTTCACTGAAGTGAATCAGAATTGCTCAAAGTGCCTCACCATTATTATAAGGAATGAGGATTTGAAAAAATAAAGAAAATGAAGAACGCTGCCTTCAATGGATGATTGGAACTCAATTACAGTGTGCTATTAGGGTCTTTCAAATTTCTGAAATACACATAGGTTTTAAATTCATGAAGCAAATCAGCCATGTCAATTTATTTTCTGATTAGACAGACACTTCAATATAATAAAATAAAGGAAGAAGTCAGAGCAGAAGTAATGTTCTTTTTGTTCCTTTAAATAACCATTAGCATTTAAAATGTTTTAACATTTACTGACCCTGAAAATTGTGCATTCTTTTTACAGTCAATATTATGTTTTAAAAAAATTGTGAGCTAAAATTTGGGCAAATAAGAATGTTCCTGCGCAATGACTCCCATTTCAGATGAAATAACAAATGTCCAAACATTCACGTAACAGCTATTTACAATATTGGTGTTCAGAAGGTCATATCGAGACGCATCAGACACTGAAGTAGATGGGGTACAGCAGCAGAAGACCACACTGGGTGTCACACTTGTCCACTCTGAACAAGAAGAGGCTACAGTGGGCACCAAAACTGAATAACTGAAGAGTGGGAAAATGTCATGTGGTCTGACAAATCTTCATGTCTGCTACAACATGTAAATTGTAGGCTCCATAGATCCATGCTGCTTTGTGTGAATGGTACAGACTGGTGGTGGTACTGTAATACTATGACAAATGGCACACATTAGACCTCTTATTATCAACTGAGGTGTTATGAATAGTTACGATAAAGTAATGCAACACATCATTAAGCACACATTATCATAAGCTGGTTTCATGAACATGACAGTTGACTTCAGCTTACTGCAGTGACTTACAAAGTCTTCAGATCTGAATCATCAGAGCACCCTTGAGATGAGGTTGAATAGCAGGTTGCGACATGAATGTGCAAATACTGGAAATGTCCAATATGTGGACCAAAACTCCTATCGGAATATTTCTCACACCTTGATGAATGCATGCCTTGAAGAACTGAGGCTACTCTTGAGGCAAAATGGAGTTCTACATGTTACTATAATAATAATAATAATAATAATATTAATAATAATAATAATAATAATAATTCATTACATTTATATACACCCAATTATCTTACCAATTACATGTATATATATATATATATATATATATATATATATATATATATATATATATATATATATATATAGTGGGAATTGCTTGGGAATACGGCTGCTCTTCAGAAACTCCCTCTTAAGCAGTGTTTTAATGGGAAAAAAACACACTCTTGCACACTCTTCCCCCTCCTCTGTGCGGGATCAGCTGCAGGCTTGCACTCAGGGCTTTAAAAATTTTAAAGACTGAGCTGTGTCTGTCCTAATGTCACACTTTCCTGTCCTCTCTTCCTCAGACCTCCTCTGCTCTGATTGTTGGTCCCGAACTGCTGTATCCGTTTGAAAAGGACGGCTTTGTGTTCTTTAGACCAGGAGTCGGGGAGCCGACGGTTAACAGCTGTTTCTTGTGAGGCCGGACCGTTTGTGAAAGGGACTTGTGTTTGTAACTGCCAGTATAGCAGGAAAACCTTTTATGCTCTCCTGTGCAACTTTCTTACCAAAGACTGACAATATTTACTGTATATATATATAAACTGCTCAAAAAAATTAAAGGAACACTTTGAAAACACATCAGATCTCAACGGGAAAAAGAAATCCTCCTGGATATCTATACTGATATAGACTGGGTAATGTGTTAGGAACGAAAGGATGCCACATCGTTTGATGGAAATGAAAATGATCAACCTACAGAGCCCTGAATTCAAAGACGCCCCAAAAATCAGAGTGAAAAGATTATGTGGCAGGCTAGTCCATTTTGCCAAAATTTAATTGCAGCAACTCAAAATTGTATGGCCCCTGTGTTCTTGTATACATGCCTGACAACATCGGTGCATGCTTCTAATGAGATGACAGATGGTGTTGTGGGGATCTCCTCCCAGATCTGGACCAGGGCATCACTGAGCTCCTGGACAGTCTGAGGTGCAACCTGGTGGCATTGGATGGACAAAAACATAATGTCCCAGAGGTGTTCTATTGGATTTAGGTCAGGAAAGTGTGGTGGCCAGTCAATGGTATCAATTCCTTCATCCTCCAGGAACTGCCTGCATACTCTCACCACATGAGGCCAGGAATTGTCGTGCACCAGGAGCCACTGTACCAGCATAGGGTCTGACAATGGGTCCAAGGATTTCATCCTGATACCTAATGGCAGCCAAGGTGCCTTTGTCAAGCCTGTAGCGGTCTGTGTGACCCTCCATGGATATGCCTCCCCAGACAATCATTAACCCACCACCAAACTGCTCATGCTGAATGATGTTACAGGCAGCATAATGTTCTCCATGGCTTCTCCAGACCCTTTCACTTCTGTCACGTGCTCAGGGTGAACCTGCTCTCATCTGTAAAAGCACAGGGCACCAGTGGTGCATCTACCAATTCTGGTATTCTATGGCGAATGCCAATCGAGCTGCATGCTGCTGGGCAGTGAGCTCAGGGCCCATTAGAGGACATGGGGCCCTTGGGTCACCCTCATGAAGTCTTTCTGGTTGTTTGGTCAGAGACATTCACACCAGTGGCCTGCTGGAGGTCATTTTATAGGGCTCTGGCAGTGCTCATCCTGTTCCTCCTTGCCCAAAGGAGCAGATACTGGTCCTGCTGATGGGTTATGGACCTTCTATGGCCCTCTCCAGCTCTCCTAGAGTAACTGCTTGTCTCCTAGAATCTCCTCCATGCCCTTGAGACTGTGCAGGGAGACACAGCAAACCTTCTGGCAATGACACGTATTGATGTGCCATCCTGGAGAAGTTGGACTACCTGTGCAACCTCTGTAGGGTCCAGCAGCTGAAACTGATTAACAACCCCCTCTGCTACTTAACTGACCAGATTAATATCCCAGAAGTTTCATTGACTTTATGCTATACTCTGATTAAAAAGTGTTCCTTTAATTCTTTTGAGCAGTATATATATATATATGTATATATATATATATATATATACTGTATATATATATATATATATATATATATATATAGTGTTGTGCATAAACTAGTTCAAAGGCAGTGCATTCATTGAACAAGCTAATTTTTCTAATAACGGTGAACTTAACGTAATGTATTTGCAAGTGAACGTGAGCTAGTTCAGTTTTATGTGACATTCTGTATCTGGTTTAGGTCCAGATTAAATGTTTTGCCTTACCCTGTAATGTAGGGGTGGAGTCAAATCCGAATACGGTATTCGGATAAGCACAAATAGTGGATTTTTACAAAACATTATTTCATACAGGTGGCATGGTGGTGCAGTGGATAGCACTGCTGCCTTGCAGTTACGAGACCCGGGTTCGCTTCCCGGGTCCTCCCTGCATGGAGTTTGCATGTTCTCCCCGTGTCTGTGTGGGGGTATTCCGCTTTCCTCCCACAGTCCAAAGACATGCAGGTTAGGTGTATTGGTGATTCTAAATTGTCCCTAGTGCAGTGTTTCTCAAATAGTGGGGCGCGCCCCCTGGCACGTTTGACCTCGGGGAACATGCTTTTTTATTTTTCTTTTAAATTTTTTTTGAATTTTGAATGCACTTTAAATCTTTTCTGTTACATTTAATAAAGCTATTCTTTGTTGTAAATGGGTCCATATTTCTTTCTTTTTTTATTCTCTTATACGTTAATAAGGATACAGTGTTATGCAGAGGTGTACTTATAACAATTTTATAGACAAATGATACTATTTATAGTCGCGCGGGGGGCGAGATGTTTTCTTCTTCCTAGGGGGGGCATGACAGAAAATAATTGAGAAGCACTGCCCTAGTGTGTGCTGTGTGTGCGCCCTGCGGTGGGCTGGCGGCCCGCCTGTGGTTTGTTTCCTGCCTTGCGCCCTGTGTTGGCTGGGATTGGCTCCAGCAGATCCCCGTGGCCATGTAGTTAGGATATAGCGGGTAGGATACTGGATGGATGGATATTTCATACAAATTTTTTGACATTTATTTGTCGTCGGAAAAAATAACGTGAAATCAGATAGGCACTGTCTGTGTCTGACTGCTTGTGCTTAATCTGCACCCCCATTGACACGAGCACACGGTGAATCTCTGCTGTCGCTTTTAGGAAAATATTGTACTTCTCAAAGCCACTTTATATTTTTCCCCGTTGGACATGAAATATGTGATGCGAATTTTGACTGGCAGCGTAATTGGTTAGTTCACCCAACCGCTGGCTCCACAGTCACCATTTCTGTCACACGGTTGGAAATAGAGCAGTAATTTACATGTATACTTACATTTATTTAATTTCTTTTTGACCGGGAGGATATTAGCATATATGGTTATACGTGTTTGTTGGTGGGTATAATTCAATAAAGTGTATTTAAATAAAAGTCTTCATAATTATTGTATTTTATTCAAGAACACTGTAATAGCCAATGGGTCATTTATTCTCACTCCTTAAAAATACAAAATGAACTGAACATGAACTATAGTTTAAAATTGAAACAATGAACTAGGAATTTATTCATTTTGATCTGTGTGAAGTGAACTTTGAGCTAGGTCTTATTAGGTGTGAACTTGCACAACATGGTATAAATATATATATATATATATATATATATATACAGTGGGATGCAAAAGTTTGGGCAACCTTGTTAATAGTCATTATTTTCCTGTATAAATCGTTGGTTGTTACGATAAAAAATGTCAGTTAAATATATCATATAGGAGACACACACAGTGATATTTGAGAAGTGAAATGAAGTTTATTGGGTTTACAGAAAGTGTGCAATAATTGTTCAAACAAAATCAGGCAGGTGCATAAATTTGGGCACCACAAAAAAGAAATGAAATCAATATTTAGTAGATCCGCCTTTTGCAGAAAACATGCGCGTGCACAACATTCCTTACCTGTAATCAGGGTGACGTCTTTACCTCTTTCAGTGGTGCGGTTGTTGTTTTTCTCACCAGACAATGACCTGGAGAACCTCTACTGATCCAGCTGTCATCTTCCTGGCAGCCCGTTCCCTTCCCTTAAGAAGTTTAGCTCCCAAAAATTCTAGATGGTCGATCTTCCAGTCTTAGGACCTTCTGGCAGGAAGATGTTATCCTTGGGGATAAGTATCACCCATTCATCCATCCATCTCTCTATCCATCTGATCTTCTCCATCTCTGCTTGTTATTCCCATTTTTCCACTGACTTATGTTTCTCCCAAGTTCATTTAGTTATGCCACACTAAACAATAACTTTCACCTTGCAACTGATCATGTAATTATTTCAAGATGAATGTGCCTCTTGTTTTGAATAATACATCAGCTCTTCCACTTATTTTAGATTTCATTGTTGACAGAAACAAGATTTTTTTGTATTGTTTTATTAAAATGTTTAAACATGTACCATATACTATATAATTATAGTTTTATGCATGTGTCAAAGGGACTGTGGAGTGTTGGGTTAGGGTAAATGCAGGACCCTTGGCAGCCGTCCACTTGGGCCCCTCTTTGAGACAACTCTACCTGCCCCTCACTCTCCTGGCACTATTGCAAGTATTGTGTCTGCAGAAAGTTTCAGCAGCAGATCAGAAACAATCTGTCAGATGGTCCAGTTTGATGTCTCAGTCCTGTCCTGTGGTGGTCACTCACGGAAGACCAGATATTGGATGGTTATCTGTCCTGCCTGGAGTATGGAGACAGCACAGCAGCTTAAGTCACACTTTCTGGCAAAGCAGTATGCCGATGGACTTCTTCTCCCTTACCAATGGAGACATTTAAGGCATTTATGAAAGGCATGGAACACTGTGCAATAAGCCAAGCTTTTAATTCAGCCATTTTTAAAGGTAACTTAATCAAACTTTGTTTTACAGTGAACCATGTTGAGTAACAGTGAGCTTAATGAGTTTTCACATGTTTGACAAGGTGCAATGCCTCATTACTCAAAGTACATTGCTGGTCAGAAGGATAAAAAATAAATCTGACATATTTTTGAGAAAATAGAAAACGCTATAAGTTTAACTTTCTCATTTCAGAAAATATTGCATTATTCCCCAACAGCATATGTATTTCTTAATACCATACCTAAATGAGTCTTCTCTGAAAACTTTGCCAGTATATAAAAATATAAGTTAAAAGTATGACCTTGTGAATGCTTTCTTAGCTTAAGAGTTTCTCTGAGCCTTCCTATTAATTAGGTGCTTGTGTCCAGAGAACTGTCTTTTACTGGATGATTTTTATTACATCCATCCATTTTCCGACCCGCTATTTCTGGGCAGGGTCATGGGGAAGCTGAAGCCTATCCCATCAAGCACTGAGAGACATGGCAGGAACAATTCCTGGACAGGGTGCCAGTCCATCGCAGGGTGAACAAACTCACACACAAACACACACATCAGTGATAATTTAGCAGCATTAATTCACCACACAGTTATTTGTGAACTATAGAGAATGTAGTGCATGCAAATTCAAAGAGGGCCACTATCTCTGTCAGTGCTGGAACCTCCATATCTGGTACCAAAAACCAAACCATGGTCAAAGCCTGGCTCATATTTGTGTGGAAAACATCAGCTTATTTAGTTCCTTAACCAATTCTCTGTTCATGCTCTATTGTCCCCTGGGCAGGGCCGTCTTAATGTATGGGCGCAATGAGCACTGGCTGGGGGCCCCAGAAGCATAGGGGCCTACAATGTTTTTGATGTCTATGTATGTTTCTGGTTTGCTATCAAAACAGGGGCCCCCAGTGCACTATTTTGCATGGGGACCTAAGATGCTGTTACGGCTGCTCTGCCCCTGGGACCATATGCTATCCTCTCTTGGCCTGGAGGCATGTCTTTTTTTCATAAGGAGGGCAATGGATTCCTTGTGACGGCTGGGTTGTTTAGTCTCTGATGGCCAGGGAAAACACCATGTCACAGTCAGGATGCATCTTACTGTATTTCTCTGGATACATAAATGGTAAACTGTCCTGTAGATGTGATCTGGCCATCTACATTATCCTTGCCGGTTCATTTTGCTATGCTCTTCCTGGTATACTTGCTTGACCAGTCCCATTCCCTGTTGCAAACATTCCCACCTGTAATGCACAACTCCTTTTCCAGCCATCACTGTATAAGCAGATACAACACAGTGGCTAGAAGGAACGCTAGCCTCACTCCTGCTGAAATGGTTTATCGGGCTGTTATTGTCACATGCACAGACTACAGTGAAACTCTTACTTGAATGTGCTATAACACATGACAAATACTGTATCTGGCTCATCATGATCAGTTTGTAGATCTACTTTATGTTGAAACCTCTGCCCCCTTGCCTGAAATATCTCAGAACATGGTTTACAATGTTATCTACATTAGTGGACTGCTATCTTAAATGGCCATTATATCACGCCAAAAAGTCAAGTCATGTAACTATTTCTAACCCCGGGGCTCGGCTGGAAGCAACCCCACAAAGGGATTTCAAGCCATCACCATCCCACAGACTCACTGAGCATGGAGTCTAGCGGAGAGGAATAACAAATACGTGACTGGAGTAAAGAGCAGAGACATTGAGAAAGATAGACAGAGGATAAAAGGGTCTGTCATACTTTTAGATGGGAAAGTGGGTGAGCCACTTCACTTGGTACACAGATTCAAACTCATTAAAGTAAGCCCTGAGAAGTAATAAGGTTTTTGCTTCCTTCTCTGTGTTTTGTATTAGAACATGATTAGAAACATCATTACAACAATCAAGACGAGAACAGGCCATTCAGCCCAACAAAACTCTGCAGTTCTATTGTGGAAGAAATTCAACCTGTAAATAAAACTGTTTAAGAAATGTGTGGTAGAAAACCTCATTGAGTCAGTAATCAGGCAGGAGGAAGCTTGTATTGTTCATCTTTAATTATCTCTTCATGAAAAGGAAGCACCCCATCACAACAGTCTGCTAAGACTCCCTGAGCACAGGCTGTCACAGAATGGTCACAGAACAGAGACAGAGGGCCATTCTTATAGATAACTGAATTTGCATAACAGTGCTGAATTAATGCTTACTCTCATTGGTTCACTTGGTGCATACACTCTGATTGGTTCAATAGCTTGCATACCCAACTAGACATACCCAAATAGGTCTCATTTCTACTATATTCTTGTCCTTAAAAATCTCTTAAATTAAGCTCTTATTCTTTTATGGAAAACTGTGTATGTGACAACTGACACTTAATCACTTCTTAAACCAGCTAGGGCATTTTATCTGTTTACCCAACTATTGCATTAATTAGTCTCTTTATGCTATTTCTAAGACAAAAGCTAAATATTTATTTTTAATGTATACTGCATTCAATACACTTCATTTAAGAAAAGCTATGTTACCCCTTGATGGTTCCCATTATTCTCTTACACTGTCTACTTAAATCTATCAAAATTACATCAAGTTGAGCTTTGAAAGTCCCTAAAGTTCTACTGTCTACCACACTATTTGGTCACTTATTCTATGCATCTGTGGTTCTCTGTGTAAAGAACACCTTCCTAATTTTTGTGTGAAATTTACCCTTAACAAGTTTCCAGAAGTTTCCCCATATTTTTGATGAACTCATTTTAAAACAACAGTCTTGATCCACTACACTAATTTCCTTCATACTTTTAAGCACTTCAGTCATGTCTCCTCGTAATCTTCTTTTACTTAAACTGAAAAGACTCAGTTCTTTTAATTTTTCCTCATAATTCAACCCTTGTAGCTCTGGAATCAGCCCAGTCAGCCAGGTTGTGTCTCCAGTCCTGCTGTCCTTCCATAATGGCATGTGGTCTGGGCAAGAACTCTGTCTCCATTCCAGTTGGAGTGCCAATCTGTCCTTCATGTCACATACAATGGAGACAATGAAACTAACATGTCTTTCAGACATGGAAATGAAATCAGAATACCTAGGGATAGATAGATAGATAGATAGATATCTCCCCTGGAATGCAAGAGGGCAGCATCTCTGGATTGCATGGGTGCCTCGGACCTGGGGAATCCTGTGGAACGATGTGGCCACTACCAGGGGACGCCTGGACAGCTCCAGAACTGGGCTATGCAGCACGTACGCCACACCTGGAAGTGCTGCCAGATGTTAATGCACTTCCAGGTTCTGTATAAAAGAGGCTGCCTCACTCCACTCGGCGAGCCAGAGTCGGGTGAAAGAGGACAGAATTTGTGAGGGAGGAGTGGAGGCGGAAGAAGAAGCAAGAGAAAGAGAACACGGTTGGTGAATTTTGCACTGTTTGCTGTGTCATTGTGCATTTTATAATAAACATGTGTGTTTTGGGACTTTTGAACCCCGTGTCTTACTGTGCCCGGGTACGAGGTTCACAATAGATAGATACTTTATTGATCCAAGAATTAATTATACCAAGTTAAATACAAATATTTAAGTACACTTACAACACAAATAACTAATACTGTACAAATACAATCCTCAGTATACTAGGTAGTACATACTGTACAATAATGCCAGTGCAGTGAGAATTGTTAAAATAATTCTACTACCAAAGTGACAAGTGGCACATAATATCAAAGTCAAAGTGACAGATACTAAAATGACTTACTGTCAAAGTAAAATAAAATTGTGACATTGCTTATGCCGATAGGGTAATAACAAACACAATAAAATAATGAAAAAAGGGTTATACAATGACCAAGTTAATTACCAATTCAAGATGAAATCACAAATAATGCACAGAGATGGTGATCAGGCTGGGATTCAAAACCCAGTCACCACCAGTAGTTATGACTTACTTTGCTACTCTTTATTTAATTGCTCCCAAAGGAGGAATTCGGGAAAACATGTTTCTGGGAATTTAAGCAGTATTTAGAACCAAATAAGATGTCAAGCTAATAAAAGTTATGGCAGATTTATATTTGGGGTGAAGAAGATAAATATTCCAGGTAAGTAAATGTGTGGCTGATGTGGGCCAACTGACAATATCCTTCTTTCCAGCCATCCAATAAATGAAGTTGACTGTCTAATTTAGGGTTGGGGTGAGCAGTAGAGAGATCACCACAGGAGGCAGTCCTAGATAGAATACCAGTCCATTACAAGGCACACTCACACACAATCATTTCCAGTCACACTGGGGCAAGTTAGCATTACCATTCATTCATTCATTCAATCATGAACCTGCAAAATTAAATATGCAGACATAAAGACAACATTGAAACTTGAAATGGCTAGTGACCAGGCCAAGAAGCTCTGTGGCAGCAGTGTTAATCACTACATCATCTTGCTGCCCCAGTCTTCTAATATGACAAAGTAACAGCTAGCAGCTGGTATATTCATCTGATGGTGTGATGATATTTCTGCCACCACTGGTGTCAGCCATTTTCAGCTCAGCACAGGCTTTCTGCTTTACTTTATTATAATCTCATGTTTTTAATTAGCACAAAAAGAAGGATAAGCACATTTTCTATGACATTTACAAAACCCAGAATCTATTATAATACCTGACTCTAATTAGGTGGTTATTTATACAGACATGATTGTGAATTTCTAAAGGTCTGCAGCTTTGACTTTCTTGACATTTCTTATGTTCTAGTAGATTTAATTTTCCCACTGATCAGACTCCTTCAAGTTATATGTTAACACATTTCTACACTGTTTGATTTAAAATATTCTTTCACTGACTTCACTTAGAGGTTCCAAGTGGTATTTAATGTACTTTAAATTTGTGAGCTTGAAACTGAATAAGAGAAATCCTACAGATGTAGACAAATTTGTTGGTCCCCTAACAGCTTATTGAAAAGTGGTGTATGCCTCCTGTTAAGTGATTAAATGAAAAGCAATTGTCCCCTCTCTACCTGCATGACTTTGATATACCATCGAGTAAAGCAAAGCAAGTATGACAAGAAATAAACTATTACCTTATTCTACAAAGATATTCTAAAGTAACCACGACACATTTGTTGGCACTCCTAGAAAAGAACCTAAATAATTGAATTAGAGCCACTCAGTCATTTTCTAACCCACTTAGTCCTGAACAGGGTTGGGGGGTTCTGATCGAGCCTATCCCAGCTAGCATAGGGCACAAGGCATGAACAAACCCTGGACAGGGCACCCGTCCATTGCAGAGCAAACACACACACACACACCAAACGGCCAATTTAGGATCATCAATTCACCTAACCTGTGTGTCTTTGGACTGTGGGAGAAAAGCAGAGCAGCCAGAGGAAACCCACACAGACATTGGGAGAACCTGAAAACTCCATGCTGGGAGGACCCAGGATGCGACCCCTGGTCTCCTTACTGCAAGACAGCAGCACTACCACCACTACACCACTTTAATTTGTCAAACTAGCTGTTTTAAATAGTATCACATCAGTCATTCGGCACATTTAAATGGAGAAATGTATTCACTCTGCTGTTTGGTATCATCTTGTGTCCCACACTGAACATGGACCAGAGAAAGGAAAGGAGAGAGTCGTCTGAGGAGATCAGAAAGAAAATTCTAGACAAGCATGTTAAAGGCAAAGGCTAGAAGACCATCTCCATCAGCTTGATGTTCCTGTGAAAACAGTTGCAAACATTATTAAGAAGTTTGCGGTCCATAGGACTGTAGTCATCCTCTCTAGATGCAGTCGCAAAAGAAAACTGACTCCAGAAAGGGCAGAAGGATAGTGAGAATGGTAAATAAAAAGCCAAGGACAACTTCAAAAGAGATGCAAGCTGAACTCCAAGGTTAAGGTCTATACAGTAAGTGTCTGATCGCAGCATCTGTCGCTTCTTGATTGACGGTCGGCTCAATGGAAGAAGACTCAGTAGGACTCCACTATTGAAAGAAAAACATAAAAATGCATATTGACAACTATCTATGTTTCTCGGAAAATGTCCTTTGGACAGATGAGACGTAACTGGAGCTTTTTGGCAAGTTACATCAACCACAACCCACAGACAAAAAAATAAAAAGCTTTCAAAGAAAAGAACACCATATCTCCTATACGTGAAACATGGAGCAGGCTTGGTTATGTTATAGGCCTGCCTTGCTGCATCTGGTATGGGGTGCCTTGAGTCTGTGGTGGGAACAGTGAAGTGTCGAGACTCTCAAACATTCTGGAGAGAAACATACTGCCCGTTGTCAGAATGCTCTGTCTCAGTCACAGGTCATGGATCATCCAACAGGATAAGGAGCCTCAATCCGCTTCTATTAGCTGACGAGAATTGTACTGAATTTATATCAAAACAAACTGAATTCTTTCTAGAGACAAATACATCCCCTGAGATCTCTGCAGGAATACTCTGGGAAACTCTTAAGGCCTTCTTAAGAGGACAGATTATCTCATATCTTTCCCACAGAAATAAATCCGAAGCGAAGAAAGTAGCAGAGATAAAAAGCGAAATTACTAAAATAGATGAAGAACATGCCAGACTACCAAGCGAGACTCTACATAAGAGGAGGCAGGCTCTACATTCAGAATTAAACCTCTTGACAACTAAAGAAACCGAACAACTAATTTACAAATCCAGACATCATTATTATGAACATGGAGAGAAAGCTAATAAGCTTTTAGCGCAACAAATCCACAAGCAAGATGTATGCAACGCAATCTCGGTAATTACTAACACGAACGGAGATAAAATCATCGAACACAAAAATATAATGTACACTTTTAGAGACTACTATAAATCCCTATATACTACTGAGTTTAAAGAAGACAATATACAATCTAATGCATTTCTGGATAAATTACAGATACCACAAATTGACGCTTTTAGTGTGGAGGAGCTCGATAAACCTCTGTCATTATCAGAATTACTGGATGCTATAAAGTCACTCCAAGGTGGAAAAGCAGCAGGCCCTGACGGCTACCCTGCAGAGTTTTACAAGAAATTCTCCGCTCAGCTAGCTCCCTCTTATTAGCAACATTTACAGAAGCCAGAGATAACCAATCTCTTCCACAAACCTTTCGCCAAGCACTAATCACTGTCTTTCCAAAACAAAATAAGGACTTATTACAATGTGCATCATACAGACCAATTTCACTTCTGAATAACGACGTTAAAATACTCTCTAAAATCATAGCTAGAAGGATGGAGAAAGTGCTCCCTCAGTAATATCACAAGACCAAACTGGATTTATTAGGGGCCGACACTTATCTTCAAATCTTCGACGCCTGTTTAATGTAATATACTCACCAACTAAATCAAACACCCCAGAAATATTATTATCATTGGATGCAGAAAAAGCATTCGACATGATTGAATGGAAATACCTTTTACTATTTTGGAGAAGTTTGGGTTTGGCCCGAACATTTGTGCATGGATTAAATTACTGTATACTAACCCAGAAGCTTCAGTTTGCATCAATAACATTTGCTCAGACTACTTTAAACTAGAGCGTGGCACAAGACAAGGATGCCCTTTGTCACCACTGCTGTTTGCAATTGCCATTGAACCACTGGCAATACATTGTCGAAATACTGATCAGATAAAGGGGATTAGCAGAGAAGGACTGGAACAGAAAATCTCATTATATGCAGATGACATGGTACTGTATATATCGGACCCAGAAAATTCTGTGCCTGCAGTCTTAGCAGCACTCACAGAATTTCAAAAGCTCTCTGGTCTCAGAATTAATCTGAATAAAAGTGTACTCTTTCCGGTGAATTCGCAAGCATATAATATTAGATTAGACACCCTTCCTTTTATCATTGCAGAACAGTTTAAATACCTCGGGGTAAACATCACAAGTAAACATAAAGCTCTTTATCAACAAAATTTCGTCGTCTGCATGGAAAAAATTAAACAAGACTTGCATAGATGGTCAACCCTTCATCTCACACTAGCTGGAAGAATTAACACTGTTAAGATGAATATTCTTCCTAAGCTCCTTTTTATTTCAAAACATACCAATATACATTAATAAATCGTTCTTTAAGCAATTAGATTCAACAATAACCTCATTTATTTGGAATTCTAAACATCCACGCATCAAAAGAGCGACCCTACAAAGACAAAAGGCAGAAGGCGGCATGGCTCTACCTAACTTCCAGTTTTATTACTGGGCAGCAAATATACAGTCGATAAGAACCTGGACACAAATAGAAGAACATACACAGGCATGGACCGCAATAGAAGTAAAATCCTGCAGTACTTCTTTGTATTCCTTGCTTTGTGCTCCAATAAACACACGTTATCGGCAATACACTAATAACCCAATTGTGCTCCACTCACTTAGAATCTGGAACCAATGTAGAAAGCATTTTAAGACGGAGAAGCTTCTTTCTGTGGCACCCTGCAAAAGAACCACCTCTTTCAACCCTCACAAACATATGCAGTTTTAATATCTGGAAAAATTTGGAATTAACTTGCTTAGAGATCTTTATATAGACAACGTCTTTGCATCCTATGAACAATTACATTCCAAATTTAACATTCCAGCTACAAATTTCTTTCACTATCTTCAAATCAGGAACTTTGTTAAACAGAACCTTCCAGATTTTCCTCATCTTGCACCCTCATCCACGCTGGAAAAATTATTGCTCAATTTCAAGGAGTTAGACTCCATCTCTACAATATATAAAATCCTTTTACAATCCCTTCCTTTCAAAGATCCAAGAGGACACTGGGAAAATGACCTCTCAATTAATATATCAGAAAAGGAGTGGAAAGTAGCAATGCAGAGAATTCACTCAAGCTCCATATGCACAAAGCATACAATTATACAACTCAAAATTATATATCGAGCACATCTGTCTCGACTAAAACTCTCAAAATGTTTCCAGGGCATGATCCAACCTGCGAGCGTTGCAACCAAGCCCCAGCCTCACTAGGTCACATGTTCTGGGCCTGCTCCAAATTAACATTATTCTGGACAAAAATTTTAATTACCTCTCAGACAGTCTTGGACTCACAATCCCTCCTAACCCATTAACAGCTGTGTTTGGGGTTCTTCCAGAGGGTCTTAAGGTGGAGAAAGACAAACAAATTGTGATTGCATTCACTACACTGTTGGCACGCAGACTTATTCTGATAAACTGGAAGAACCCAAACTCTCCTCTTTTAAGTCAGTGGGAAACTGATGTGTTATATTATTTAAAATTGGAAAAAATCAAATACTCAGTTAGAGGATCTGTGCAGACTTTTTCAAAACATGGCAGGATCTAATCAGTAATATTTTGAAATGATTTTATAAAGCACAGAGAATTTGTTGATTTAGGTATTTTTACAAGCCTTAAATTTTACACCGTTTGGCTTGCTCTCTCTCTCAAGGGTGGGGATCGATCTGTTCTTAGCATAATTCTTTTTTTTGTAAAAACTTGATTGCTATGTATTGATTGTAATAAAATTAATAAATAAAATAAATAAATAAATAAATAAAAAAAAAGATAAGTAGCCACAACACACAACTAAAAGCCCCCAAGAATGGCTAAGAACAAAACATTTAACTATTCTGAAGTGGCCTTCTGTGAGCCCTGATTTGAATCTTATCAAGCATCTATGGAAAGAACTGAGACATGCAGTCTGGAGAAGACCCCTGTCAAACCTGACACAGCTGGAGCAGTTTATTCATGGCCCAACAACCTGTGGACAGGCACAGAAGTCTCATGGAGATTTCCAGGAATCGCTGGTTTGCAGCGATTGACTCTACAGGGTGTACAACAAAATATTAGGTCAAGGTTTCCCATCATTTTGTGCATGCCATTTTTATTTGCGTTATGATCTGAAATATTCCGTTGAATCAAAACTCTAAAGCAAAGTCTGATTTTTGTTAACTATGGGATAAACAATGATGGGTGCTAATTACTTTTGTCATTTTCAGGTTATTTCAAAGACAATTGTGGGTTCCTCTTTTTTGTGGGGAGTTACCAACACATTTGTCCTTGTCGGTATAAATAATGAGTGCTGCTTTCATGTTATAGATTTGCTGTACTACAATCATCTTGTACAAATGATCTCCATAGCACACTTTAAGGTAAAACAAGTCAGGCAGAACAGCATATAAATATAATAATTATTAATGTAGTGCGTAACTGATTCCTGTTACACTTTTTCAGTATTTGTTTTAATTCCATGCACACTTGCATAATGTTTCATACTGAGATATTATGTCGAATGAGCAATAAACAATCTTTTTGCAGACTAGCAATGTAAAAATGCAACATGTAAAATATTTGTAAATCTTTCAAACTAATGGATTTGAGAATTGCATAATTCTCTTGTTAAAATTACAGTAAGCTGAAAATTGTAAAACAGGTCTTCATCCTTTCAGTGTAAGGGATGCAACATGTCTTAAATAATGTGTCTAAGATTTTATGATATCTGTAAATTACAGTGGATGTAAAAGGTCTACACACGTCTGCCAAAATGGCAGGTATTGTGTGATAAAACATAAAACCAAGAGAAATCCTATCAGAACTTATTCCACCTTTATTGCAAAACAGCAATCTTTACAAAGAAGGTGAAAACAAATCAGAAACTGTTTAGTGAAAAAGGAAAAAAAAAAAACTCCTATACAAACCTGTTTGGATTAGGGTGCAGACCCCCTAGGACAGGGGTCCTCAATCACAGTCCTGGAGGGCCGCAGTGGCTGCAGGTTTTTGTTCTAACCCGGTTGCTTAATTAGAAAGCAATTCTTGCCAATAATTTCATTTCATGGCTTGTTAGTGCTTTAATTCTGCTATGTGCGGTCATTCTCATAGATTTTCTTCCCCTTTCTAAGGATATCATCCAAATGATTTGAAGGCTAAAATGGAGGAGTAATTTTCAGTCCTTCGATTTTTTCTCTTCACTTTCCGCCCAAGTATTTAATTAAATCCAATAGTTCATGATAAATACACACAGGTGTAAATGGTAACAAGTGAAATGGAGAAATGCTGGTCTCTTTTGTCATTTGCATGTTATTGTTAATTAGGAGCCATTAAAAACCAAGAACACAGCTGTTTAAGACTACAATAAGCAATAAAGGTTTAAAATCTTAACGAGCGAGACAACTAAAGTGAAGCAGAAGTGTTACTTGAGCAATAAGGGCTTCTTATTAAGCAATTGGGTTAGAGCAAAACCCTGCATCCACTGCGGCCCTCCAGGACCGTGACTGAGGACCTCTGCCCTAAACTAAACCTTTTGATTTTATTACAGCACTCAGTCTTTTGGACTCCATCAGTTTGGGACATCTGGACTTGGTGATTTTTGCCCATTCCTCCTTGAAAATAATTTCCAGATCTGTCAAATTATGAGGGCATAGCTCTCAGCAGGTCGCCCCACAGGTCTGGGCCATTCCAGGACACTCATCCTCTTTTGATGACGCCATTGCTTTATTGATTGTGATGTATGCTTTGGATCGTTATCATGCTGAAAGGTGAAATTCCTCTTCATCTCCAGCTTCCTAGCAGATGCTTGAAGGTTTTGTGCCAAAGCTGACACTTGGAGCTATTTAGCATTCTATCCACCTTGACTAAAATCCCAGTTCCAGCTGAAGAGAAGCATCCCCAAAGCATGATGCTGCCTCCACCATGCTTCACGGAGGCTATGGTGTTCTTTTAATAATGTGCTGTGTTATTTTTGCACTAAACATACTTTTTGGAATTATGGCCAAAGAGTTCAACCTTGGTCTTATCAGACCATAGTACATTTTACCACATGGTTGTGGGAGTACAAAGTTTAGTCGGGCTTGGATGTTTTTCTTTGTGAGAAAAGGCTTTCGCCTTGCTGCTGTACCCCACAACCCAGCTGCATGAAGATTGTTGTCACATTCAGGGAAACAAGCAGTAGTTGCAAACAAATCCTGCAGCTCCTTTAATGATGCTGTAGGCCTCTTGGTGGCCTCCCTGACCAGTTTTCTCCTTGACTTCCCATCAGTCTTGTAGGGACATTCTGATCTTGGTAGAGTCACTGTTGAGTCATATTTTCTCCACTTGTTGATGACTGTCTTCATTGTGCTCCATGGGATGTTTAATGCTTTGGATTCTTTTTTGCACCCCTGTCCTGACTGATACATTTCAATAATGAGATCCCGTTCATTTTTTAAAAGCTCTCTGCAGACCATGGCTTTAGGAGTAAGTTGCAGCCAAGGGGATATCAGAATAATCCAACAGGAACAAGCAAACTTTATCTGAGCTCAATCAGAGCTACAAACCGGATTCCAAAAAAGTTGGGGCACTATACAAATCGTGAATAAAAACTGAATGCAATGATGTGGAGGTGCCAACTTCTAATATTTTATTCAGAATAGAACATAAATCACAGAACAAAAGTTTAAACTGAGAAAATGTATCATTTTAAGGGAAAAATATGTTGATTCAGAATTTCATGGTGTCAACAAATCCCAAAAAAGTTGGGACAAGGCCATTTTCACCACTGTGTGGCATCTCCCCTTTTTCTTACAACGCTTAACAGACATCTGGGGACTGAGGAGACCAGTTTCTCAAGTTTAGAAATAGGAATGCTCTCCCATTCTTGTCTAATACAGGCCTCTAACTGTTCAATCATCTTGGGCCTTCTTTGTCGCACCTTCCTCTTTATGATGCGCCAAATGTTCTCTAAAGGTGAAAGATCTGGACTGCAGACTGGCCATTTCAGTACCCGGATCCTTCTCCTACGCAGCCATGATGTTGTGATTGATGCAGAATGTGGTCTGGCATTATCTTGTTGAAAAATGCAGGGTCTTCCCTGAAAGAGATGACGTCTGGATGGGAGCATATGTTGTTCTAGAACCTGAATATATTTTTCTGCATTGATGGTGCCTTTCTAGACATGCAAGCTGCCCATGCCACACGCACTCATGCAACCCCATACCATCAGAGATGCAGGCTTCTGAACTGAGCGTTGATAACAACTTGGGTTGTCCTTGTCCTCTTTGGTCCGGATGACATGGCGTCCCAGATTTCCAAAAAGAACTTCGAATCGTGATTCGTCTGACCACAGAACAGTCTTCCATTTTGCCACACTCCATTTTAAATGATCCCTGGCCCAGTGAAAACGCCTGAGCTTGTGGATCTTGCTTAGAAATGGCTTCTTCTTTGCACTGTAGAGTTTCAGCTGGCAACGGCGGATGGCACGGTGGATTGTGTTCACTGACAATGGTTTCTGGAAATATTCCTGAGCCCATTCTGTGATTTTCTTTACAGTAGCATTCCTGGTTGTGGTGCAGTGTCGTTTAAGGGCCCGGAGATCACGGGCATCCAGTATGGTTTTACGGCCTTGACCCTTACGCACAGAGATTGTTCCAGATTCTCTGAATCTTCAGATGATTTTATGCACACTTGATGATGATAGATGCAAAGTCTTTGCAATTGTGGTAATTGGTGATCCTCTACCCATCTTGGCTTCTGAGAGACACTGCCACTCTGAGAAGCTCTTTTTATACCCAATCATGTTGCCAATTGACCTAATTAGTGTTAATTGGTCTTCCAGCTCTTCGTTATGCTCAAATTTACTTTTTCCAGCCTCTTATTGCTACTTGTCCCAACTTTTTTGGGATTTGTTGACACCGTGAAATTTTGAATCAACATATTTTTCCTTTAAAATGATACATTTACTCGGATTAAACGTTTGATCTGTCATCTACGTTCTATTACAAATAAAATATTGACATTTGCCATCTCCACATCATGCATTCAGTTTTTATTCACAATTTGTTTAGTGTCCCAACTTTTTTGGAATCCGGTTTGTACTTGAATTGACGTCAGGTATATGCTAACTACCATTTGAGATAAGACTTGTGATTGGTTGATTCAGAATGCAGCCTCATCCTTGATTATTAAAGGGTCTGCACACTAATACCACCAGGTTTGTGTAGGATTTGTGTCACTGTACGGTTTCTGATTTGTTTTCACCTTCGTTGTACAGATTACAATTTTGCAATAAAGGCAGAAAAGTTCAAATAGGATTTATCTTGGTTTCATTTTTTTTTTTTTACACAAAACCTGCCATTTTGGCCGGGGTGTATAGACCTTTTATATCTACTGTAATACCTTAAAATAAAAGATGTGAAGATATTTAAAATGAGACTCCTAGTATCACAGTATACAGAGGATTCAGAAAGTATTCAGACTCCTTCACTTTCTGCACACTTTGCCATTTTTAATTTAACGGATAAATTTGTCTGGTTTCATTTGTTTATTACACAAAATATTTCACAAAATTATTACATACAAAATTTGGCAGTGGTGTGTAACCTTTTGATATCCATTGTAGAATTCATATAATTTGTTATGTAACCTGCATAAAAGCAGCTCATCAAGCACAATTACAGAGCTGCAAATGCGTTTGGTACTTGAGTGTTTGTATTTAGGCAGGCAGTACTTTAGAACTTATGCTGTCAAGAGTCTCCTGTATTGGTTTTATGACTTTTTAAACAATATGCAGCGCTCAGAGATACATTTACAATGTTAAAATGCAGATTATCCACATAAAAAAACACTCTAATACCTTCTATTTATTCAACATTACATCATTTACATATTTTTTGCTAACTATACATTTCATTAATCTGTAGAACTGGCCGCCATTTCAGTTATTATTAATACTATGATTCACATTATTATTATGAATGGCACACTTCTGCAGTGGTGAGTGCTGGTTTAGAGAGCCAGCATCCTAGTTTTGGTCACTGTCTGTGGTGGGTATGAACGTTCTCCTGTTTTCCTGTTACGTTCCCAAAGAAGTTCACTGGTGTTTGTGAATTGACGCGAGGTGGGTGTACGTGTGAGAACTGAATGCTGCTATGGATGGTTGCTCTGTCCAGGGCTACACTACCTCCTGCTTTCATTCAAGTGCTGCCAGGACAGGCTGCATCCCCAACTCTGAAACGGGCTAAATGAGGTTAGGCATGGAATGGCATTATAATTTAGAAGAAGCCTTTACACAAAGCAACTTAACAATACATTATATATGCAGTACATCTGAGTGATTAGAAAGCATCACATTAACAAGCAATATGGAACAAATTTTAAAGTAGATCAAGAGAAATGTAGTATGTGCCATGTCTAGAGGAAAATAGGACTCTTGCACAACTAAGGCTGTCTGACAGCAGATTGGATCATGGTAGCTACAGAAATACTAGGATAGAAGAAGGGCTGAAAGCTTAAGCAATTTAGCAATATTTTGTAAAATGTAATGCATGCATATCAATAGATTGGAAGAAATTTGGATGGCCATGGAAGCTTGTTTCACTGTTTGTAAGTCACATTTCATAATCTTCTTGTAGGATTGTGTGACGAAACTAAAGACTGGTGATATTCATGCAGATAAATGAATTATTCTGGACTGGACAAGTATGTGTTTTTTGAAATGTAGAGATCAAAATTACACAGAATAAATCCACATGAGGCAGGGATGTAGCCATGAATAGACTTTAGGGTGGGCCTGTGTAAAAATGGGCGTTCTAGTTTTTAGTAGGATATAATAAGGGTAGTTCTCCAAAAAATACATCTATTCATACTGCGATACATTCACATAACTGAATAATTAGGACCAAGCCAAAGTTGAGCAATATTTATCAAGGCAATAAAACGTTGATCCTTTGCACAACATGACATCTTTCACTATGCTGTGTTCAATCCATTTGAATTGCTCCTACCATTTTACAGAGAAACATCGAAGGTTGTCAGAAATGAATGTCTGACAAATTTTTTGGTGGTTATGTCACAGCATACTTGTCTTATTGTTACACTAAAACCAGAGTCTTCTCAGATGAAGACATAATTGAAATTTTTGATGCAATCTTGCATATTGTGCATTTCACTTGTGCCTGGGCATCTCTCTTTATCTAAACGAGGCTTTTTGAAAAACCTTGATATTTCTGTTTGTTTTGCCATGTCAGACATAATCCCTCAAAGTAATAGTTAATAGTAACTATATATTGGTGTTCATCAAAAATACTCAATTAAGCCTCCTGATGTTCTGTTAACTGTTCAATGTCTACTACAAATCAGGTTACACATACACCATAACACCACCCCATTCATTTATTAATTTATTGAAAATTCAGTAAACCAATGGGATTTGACATACTGCTTCAAAACAAAAGGAAAGATAAATAACAAATACCCAATCAATTACAAAATTTAACTGAAAATTTAATATAGAATGAAATGATTGGCTAGACCTAGGGCCAATCAGGGTGGGCCTGGGGCCAGCCAGCCCACCTTTCTCTACGCCACTAACATGAGGACTCACAAGTGAATAACTTTCCTTGACTAGTACTCAGTGAAGCATGTTCTGCAACCCAATATCCTAATAGCCATTGTAATCAATCCCATAAGCTGCCTAGTTGTGAACAGTGATCAGTCTTCTAAGTCCTTTACATAAGGTGTACATTCATATTCCTATTGTGTAATTTAATCAAATTTTTTACTTCCTGTATTTAAAACCTTATATTTATTCATACTAAGTTTCATTTAACACATACCTGCTCAAGTATGAATTCTGATCAGTTCCTTTGTGATGACTCTACTAAGTCATCTGCTAAATCATCCCAGTTTGGTGTCATCTGAAAAAATAGCAATATTGTTAGCTACATTCGTATCTGGACCATTTGCTAAATTAAACGAGAAGTTGTGCAAGAGCTGATAATGTGAAGCTTTATTTTTAAAATCACTTAACTTTTTGCTTCCTGCGTTTAGACAATATGTGAGCCCATCTGCGCAGTGCAGTAGGTATGTACAGTCTGTGCAATTGCTTCCATTAATTTAGTTTTGATACAAGATACGCTAACTGGCCTATAGTTAATAGGGTCTGCATGATTTCCATTGTAATGTTCTTAATTCTTGCTAGTTTCCCTTCATCAGGAGTTTTCCTAGAATAGAATAAACCTCAGGTTTGATCCTGTGGAAATACAATTTAAAGTGTTTTTTTATTCATGGGATTTGCTACATATGCATTATGTTCACTCTTTATTTTAAAACTTCAGTAAAAACAATATTTGGAATGAACTTTTCTTGAAGATCACATTGAATTTTGATTCCTTGTTTGGTCTTGCAGCATGATAATGAAACGTATCACTGTGTGATATAAATAAACCAACTTTTTCAAAAAGTTGTCCTTGTGATTTGTTAATTGTCATTGCAAAGCTATTCTCACGGGAAACTGTAAAGGTTTTAATATAAATGACATATCAAGATCTCCTTTTTGCCCGAACACCATGTCCAGTTCATTCAATAAAAATAAGACTTTCTGATAAAACAATCTATACGAAAGTGAGAATCTCCAGAGCCAATGTAGCCGGTGGCATTGTTCTCAAGAAGCTGTGGATTTCTGGCCATTGTGGATTGCACATCATTGTAAGAAATTAATCTGGCCGACCGATAGTTCTGGATATGGCCATTGCATCATGATATAACTGTTGCAATGCTCTTGGATTACCTTGATATGATGGTGGTAATATTACTGCTGTACCTATTTTGAATTTGTCTGAACTATTGATATTTGAATTTTGAACAGGATCAATGAGTTTAGCTTGATTCGATTTAATAAAGAAGAGACGATTAGCTGTGACTTTTACATACGCATTAAAAATGTAATGCGTATATGTAATGCAATGTTGCGATAGACATTGAGATGATAGAAGTGGGTTAAATACATGGTGTTGTGATGTGAGATTTTACATATAACTTGATAAATGTTTTGTATGTCTTTATTTATAATTTAGGCAAAGCAATGTAATTTAGTGTTACTTTGGTGAGAGGCATTCGTGTTTGACCCCCCTTTACGACTAAGTTTGTTTGTAATTTTAGGACAGGATTTGGGGGATGTGTCTTAAACCAGTTTGGCGAGTGTTTCTCTGCTAAAGTCTTTCAACCCCCCGCAAGGAAGCCAGGATGTTTAACATATGGTTTGGGGGGGTGGCAGGTGTTAAGATGTTCTATTTGCCCCATTGGTCTGAGGTATGGCTGTTTGGAATTGGCTTGTCTCAGAGGCCTTTAAGTACCATGATGTCCTATTGGCTGTAGGGGTTGGACAGAACATCTATAAATGTATGTGCTTAACCTCACAATCTCTCTCTTGCTAACATGTGATGATGTAGAAGTATCTCTCTCTTACTTATCTGATGAAGAAGACCATCACACCATGAACTGAAGACAACACAATGAAGAGCACAGCTTCAGCCATTTTGAACAGACATGTGGCTAAAAGCTGAGCACCAATGATGCCTTAACTAGAGACATTAAGTAACTAACAAGTCGATGTGCCACCTGAGCTAAACATCACCATTTATCAGGTTGTATGGTTGCCAATATTCAAATGTAGTTTGTATTTTGTTATTATTTACAAATATTATCAGTAATACATTATTTTATGTGTAACTTAACTCCTGCTCCAGTGGTAAGTCTGTGAGATTAGGCATTCTAAGGCTACATATTAATAATACAATAGGGGAAAGTAGAGCAATATATATTACTCTACCAAGATAAAACACATGGGAACGTAGTGCTAATTTGGACCCAAAATATTGTGTGGTGTTATTCATTTTGCTGAATGCGTTGGTTTCATATTGTGCAACCATCCTGTTTTGCCATCTGGGAAAAGCAAAGGAAAGAGTAAAGGGTTGGCATGTGGCTGAATGTGGCGATGTATTTGACAGAAATGATGAATCGTGCGTTGCTTTTGGATATACACGAATGTCTACTCTGTCTTTAATATGTCCATCTTTCAAAATTATTATCGCTGACAATTCGTCACACGTTGGTTTATTATAAATGCAACTGTGATCTTTCGGATTCAGATAGAAATCCAAGACAATTTCTTTGGCCATGTTTTCTGTAGATAAATGTCATTTAAATTGCGATACTTTTGGACATATGGATTTGAGTCTATTATTGGATGTATAATTTCTAGTATGTCGGATCGTTTAACTCTTTCAATTCTATGTTGCAGTGCTTCTCCATGATCATAAATATATACCTGACCAAATTGTGTTTTTTTTCTAAATTAAACTTGTCGTAGCTTTAATTGTTGCGGGACCACAGATTCTCATAGCATATGGTCCATTATTGTGTAAATCCACATTTTGTGCACTGAATGATGCTAACGCGAAAAGATTGTAGACCCGTATATTTTGCCGGTAGTGTTTGTGGATTTCCCGTTCACCAAACAACAAATCTTTTAATTCTCGCGGAAACGCCTCTTCATTGGTAAGTCGCAGTAGTTTTCTCTGATGGCAATACAAATTCGCCGATCTACAAGTCTCTGACTTAAACTTTAAAGCCTTACAATATCTACATACTCACGACATATCACCGATGTCCATATATTTGATCAGTGTTTGCTGTTCTGTTATTTCACCGAGTAATACTTTCCATTTGTTAGAGCGAATGCGATCTGCACTGTCTTTTTTTCGACACTTTTTAGTACTGTTATATTTTTTAACTTGCTCTGTGTGTGTATGGCACCAATGTTTTTGTTAAGTCTTTCGAATTCCAGTGCTTTCATAATCTGTAACGTGCTCTGTATGTTGCCACCGTTTTTGAGTGTCTTTATGAAGTTCTACTGTGTCTTGTGTCTTTGTCTTTTATTTCTAGCCCCGATTGGAATGGCAAGGTTTTCAATTCCACTTGTTCCGGGCTAATTATCCCTTTTTTTTGCCTTCTTTTCTCTCCAACGCCTTTGGGTCTCTTTTCCACGCCCTGCTCTGTCTTCTTTGCTTAATCGTGGACGTGTGATGTTTAACTTATTAATTTTGTTTGAGCTTCTGTTTCTTCTTCACTCAGTCAGATTATTATTGTTCTTTTTTGCATTTTGTTGAGCATTCTTTTCTCTCCAGCGCTTTTGGGTCTTTTTTCGACACACTGTTCTTTCGTCTTTGGCTCGAGCAGACCCCCGTGACCCTATAGTTAGGAGGGTGGCATGGTGGTGCAGTGGTAGCTTGGCTGCCTCGCAGTTAGGAGACCTGGGTTCGCTTCCCGGTCCTCCTTGCATGGAGTTTGCATGTTCTCCCTGTGTCTGCGTAGGTTTCCTCTGGGTGCTCTGGTTTCCTCCCACAGTCCTAAGACATGCAGGTTAGGTGCATTGGCAATTCTAAATTGTCCCTAGTTGTGTGTGTGTGCGCCCTGCGGTGGGCTGGCACCCTGCCCGGGGTTAGTTTCCTGCCTTTCACCCTGTGTTGGCTGGGATTGCCTCCAGCAGACCCCTGTAGTTATGATATAGTGGGATGGTTGGATGTTCTTTCTTTGCTTAGTCGTGGTTGTGTCATCTTCAACTTATCAATTGTTTAGAGCTGCTCTTTCTTCTTCGCTTTTTGGATGACCGTGATCTTGTTTGAAAATGGTTGTAAGTAGGGCAAATGGTTGTAAGTAGGGCAGGGCAACAACTGAGAGGTTAGATTACCATTATCTTGTTTGACAATGTTTGTAAGTAGGGCGTGACTTGCCTAGGTCACCATCTCACGGGAACATGCATCCAATGGATGTTAGTATGACGTGACTTGACCGTGACTTGGCCATTTTGTGGGAAGTGAAAGTGTCTCTGCCTTTATGGAGTTTCTCTCTGTCTCTCTTCAAGATCATGTCTCGTTGCAGAATTTTCTTTTATAATAGAGAGGAATATATACAGTTTGTAAACTTCTCAAAAAAATTATGGAATATGACTAAAATATTCAAGTGGAAAATCTTTACTGACTAATACTGTGTAATTCGTTGAGAACAAAATGATGAAACAACAGTCAATAGAAACCAAACTCACCAACTTACTGAGGGCTTGATTCAACCAAAAATCAAAGTCAAAAATTGAAATCACAAGCTGATCCATCTTGCATGAATTTCATCACAGCATCTCATAATGTGACTCAGTAGTGTGCATGGCCCCCACGTACCTGTATGTACTCCCGACAACATCTGGGCATGCTGTTGATGAGATGGTGGATGGTGTGTTGGAGGATCACCTCCCTGACCTGGATTAGGGAATCAGTGAGTGACTGGAAAGTCTGTGGCACTACTTGATGGCATCAAATGCAATGATAAATAACATCCCAGAATTTCTCAATTGGATTCAAGTCTGGGGAACATGCTGGCCAATCAATGGCATAAATGCCTTTGTCATCCAGGAACTGCCTACACACTCTGACCACATGAAGTTGGGCATTGTCTTGCACCTCGAGAAGCACAGAGCCTACTGCACCAGCATAAGGTCTGACAGTGGCTCTGAGGATTTCATGGTGGTACCTAATAGCAGTCAGGGTACCATTGCCTAGCACGTGGAGGTCTGTGCAACCCTCCAAGGATATGCCTCCCCAGACCATCAGTGACCCACTGCCAAACCGGTCATCCTGGATGATGTTGCACCACGGCATCTCCAAACTCTTTCTGTTACATTTGCTCAGTGTGAACCTGATCTCATTTGTAATGAGACTGGGGCACCAATGGCGTAGCTGCCAATTGTGGTATTCTCTGGCAAATGGCAATCAAGCCACACAGTGATGGGCTATGAGCACAGGTCCCACTAGAGGACATTGGGCCTTCATGCCGCTACATGGAGTCTGTTTCACTCTGTAGAGTGTACGGATTAAAGTGGTCCTGTCGACAGATACTCCCATCTCTGCTGTGGATCATTCTTGATCAACTCTTTCAGTGTTATCCTTGGTATCTTTGTTGTATCTCTGATCGTTGTGTGACCTTCTCTTGTTGGGCTTATAGTGGTGCCATATTCTTTCCATTTTGTTATAATGGATTTAATTGTGCTCAATGTGATATTCAAAGTTTGACATATTTTTTTAATAACCCAACCCTGATCTATACTTCTCTATAACTTTGTCTCTGACCCGTTTGCAGTGCTTCTTGGTGTTCATGTTGCTTGTTTCATTGTGTTACAGAGTCAGGGGCCTATCAGAACAGGTCTATACATACAGACATCATGTGACAGATCATGTGACACTTTGATTGCACACAGGTGAACATTAATCAATTAATTATGCAACTTCTGAAGTGGATTCATTGGACCATATCTTATTTATGGGTTTCATAGCAAAGGAAATAAGCACATATGATCTCACAACTTTCAGTTTTTACTTTTTTATATATACGGGTATTTTATTTTCACTTCACTTCAACAATTTGGATTATATTGTTAAATCCATTACATAAAATCCAAATGAAAATCCATTTTAATTGCAGATTGTAATGCAAGAAAACAGGACAAACACAGAGGTGTGTGAATAATTTTGCAAGGCACTATATGTTATATTTATGCTTTCCTTTTCATACACGTTAATCTGTAGCTGTTTGCATAGAACTATAAATAAATATATTAATACATTACTTTGTGAATAACTGTTAAAAGTGTTTCACTTGTTTTTGTAAAGCTTTCATGTCTATCATAACATACCCTTGAACCAGATATAAATTAGTTACCAAGAATGATAAATTGCTCATTTAATTTCACATGAGGTGCATATTTTATACTTCTAAAGATAATAAAAATAAATTGAGATGAATTGCTCCTGTTTGCGATTCAGGCTCTAGAAATTGTTTCTGCTTTAATAAAATGATGATGTGAGTGGCTGGTTAAAAGCTACAATAGCAAAAGACTCCCTAAAACAGAAGCATTCAGATCAAATTTTCAATAAGTTTCCTTTTCCTTTTTAAAACTATACAATCTATTACTGCCATATGCAATCCTAGCAAGTAAATCCATATCACAGACCTGTTTTTATCATTATATTAGTCATGGAAAGATGGAGCTGATCTTTTTTTTCTGTTCCACTGCACTGTTTCCCTGTTCATTTCAGTTCTTTCAGGAAATTATGGTGACCAAATCTAACACTAAAAGATTCCACCTTGTAATTAAAGCTTTCAACAAAAATGATCAACAAGCGTGAGGAAATGTAAATATATTCTGTAGATGACCGGCATCTCATTAAGAGTGTATTCCTGCCTTGATGCTGCTGGGCCTAAATCTAGCTTTCTGTGAGTCTGTAATGGACAGAGTTCAGAAAACTACTGGTTTTAGTTAAAGACAGAAGTAATGGTAATGAAGTGATGGTTATGGTCTATACCATGATAAATAAATATATCTCTCTATTATAATAAAAAATCCTGGTACGACACAAGACTTTTTAGCCTGGGACGAGACATGACTTTTTCGGAGAGATACTTTCACATCTCGCGAGACGAGACTTTGTGCCAAGAGATTTAAACACGCCCGGGGCCGGAAATAAAAAACAAAGAGTAGATGACAAAGTAGAACATTGTAAAGAATTCAAAAATGTTAGCACGATACACATGCAGAGCAGGTTAGAGATAATGGAATTACTAAAATTCGAATGTCTCAAAAAAATGATAGTAAAGATCACATTAGTGCAAACAAATGGAAATTATTACTCGGTGAAATAACAGAACAGTGAAAATAGATTAAATATATTGTTCGGATTTAAACTTTAAGTCGTCTAATTCATGTTACAGTATTTCTTCCCAATGAAGAGGCGTATCCATGAGAATTAAAAGATTTGTTGTATGGTGAAAGTGAAATCCGCATATGGAAGTAGCAGAGATGTATAGTGGCTGGCACGTAGCGAAGGCCAAAGGGGTTGGTGAGCAAAGTGAGCAGGGGGTAAAGCCCCCTTGTATAACAGCAACTCAGCCACACCCCCATGCAAGTAAGCCAAGACCCTTATGGTTGGGATGGTATAAATCTGAGGGCTCATGAAGGATGGCGTTGTCAGTTAACGGAACTTTGTCCCACATGCGCAAGGTTCCAGAATTAGACCCTCCCTCTCGAGGGAGCTGATTATTTGGAATGGTCATTGAATTTAGTCAGAACTAAACCCACACATACTAAATAATTATAGGCCTATTTCAAATTTACCCTTTCTCTCTAATATACTAGAAAAAGTATTCGCCAATCAGCTTCAGTCATACCTTTCGCATTACAATTTATTTGAGAAATTCCAGTCTGGTTTTCGCACTGGTCATAGTACAGAAACAACACTAATGCGGGTTGTAAATGACCTTCTGATATCCTCTGATGAAGGAGACTCCACTGTAATTATGTTGTTATACTTAAGTGCAGCATTTGACACCATTGACCATTCTATTTTACTGCACAGGCTAGAAAATGATGTTGGGCTTACAGGCACTGTGCTCGCTTGGTTTAGTTTTTATTTATCAAATCGATTTCAATATGTACAGAAATGTGCTGACAGTACTCCATCATTATGCACAGAAGTTCAATATGGTGTCCCGCAGGGCTCAGTATTGGGACCTTTACTGTTTTCACTTTACATGGTTCCACTGGGATCTCTCGTTAGGAAACATAATGTTAATGTTCACTTGTATGCAGATGACACCCAGTTATACCTTTCATTTAGATCAAATGAAGTTTCTCCGATGTTATCTTTAATTAGTTGTGTTAATGAATTAAAGCAGTGGATGGATGAGAACTACTTGTCTTTAAACACAGATAAAACAGAGATGTTAATTGTTGGAGGGAATGACGCTGATCACAGCAATATTTTGTTATTATTTAACTCATTTGGAATCACCATTAATTTTACTGAATCAGCCTGCAATTTAGGACTTATCTTTGACTCTAGCATGTAATTTAAAGTGCATATTACAAAGTTGTCCAAATCATGTTTCTTCCATCTTAAAAATGTTGGTAAATTAAGGTGCTTTCTAAATAAACAGGATTCTGAGAAATTAATTCATGCATTTATTTCTAGTAGGTTTGACTACTGCAATGCGTTGTTCACTGGATGTTCAAACTGTTCTTTATACAGCCTCCAGTTAATCCAAAATGCTGCTGCAAGAATTATTACAAGAACAAGAAAATACGAAGACATAACTCTATTTCTTAAATCCTTACACTGGCTTCCGGTTAAGTTTGGGGCACATTTCAAAATCCTCCTGTTAACATTGTGAACGATAGGGGGCGCTCTCGCTCCCTTGAAGCCCTGTCCACGACTCCAGACACCAGGTAAAAGTCCTGAAGTTGACTTTATTTTGTCGCCACAGTGCACAAAGCACACTCTCCACCACAATACTCATATAAATCACCAATAAATCACAATAATACAATCCTCCAGCTCCCAGACGCGTTACCACCATTCCACCCAGCTCAGCTCTCCGTCTGGGAGTTCCCACAGTCCTTTATAATCCCTGACCCGGAAGTGTTCTCAATCCCCAGTCCATGTGATCCTCAATCACTTCCGGGTCAGGTAAAAGTTCTTTTCTTCAGCCCAGAAGTCCGTCGCTCTTCCTATGACGAACCTCCGGGTCACAGGGCACGAAGAAGCCCTCGGTCCTCCCTGCAGCTCCCTCCTGTGGCCCCCACGGCATCCAGCAGGGCTTTGCATAAAAACTCCATTGTCCATGATGCCCTGCTGGTCTTCTGGGGACCTCCATGCTGCAAGGAGGGCTCCACTTGGCGGCTTGGGGGTATTGGCCGGGATAAATGGCCGGCCATCCTTCACAACATATAAAGCATTAAATGGCCAAGGTCCGGCTTACTTGTCTGAATTTATCATGACTTACAAACCCTAGCGCACATTAAGATCTCAAGATGCCGGTCTGCTTATGATTCCAAGGATTAATAAAATAATAGTGGGAGGTCGAGCTTTTAGTTACAGGGCCCCTAAACTGTGGAATGGTCTGCCTGCTACTATAAGAGATGCCCCTTCAGTCTCAGCTTTTAAATCCTGGCTGAAGACTCACAACTTCAGTTTAGCATATCCTGACTAGACCTGCTGATTAACTGTACAGACTACATCTCTGTTGTTGGCCATTAGCACTAAAACATAAGTAACATGATAGTTATAATTTGATAATAACCCTCACCTATTCTGTTTCTCTTTTCAGTACTCAAATGTGGCACTCAGTGCCATGGCAAAACTTCAAGTTGTTTTGCCTGCCTAAGGTAAAGTCATCCCTGATGGAGGATCGCAGGAATCGTGGGGTAGAGAGGTCCTTTCATCAGATTGGCTGTCCAAGCAATGTTTCAGCTATAGAATGGCCAAATGGGGGAGGCAGCTTGATGGCTGAGGTCTCCAGGACCTGCGCCATCACCACCTGATCAAAGCACCGTGATGTCCCTACATTGATGGATTGAAATTATGTATGTAAACACACTGTTTATGTATTACGCACAAACATACATATTGTATATCATTGAGGAGTTTTATTTAATACGTAATACAGTTTTAAACACATTGCAATTGATTAGGTAATATAAAAATAAATCAAAAATCTACAACATGTAAATATAAATAAAACCTAAATGTTATTTTAAAGATGTCGAGCGTCTCCGATATCACATATGTTACAGCCATTATGATAGACAGGCCACCAGCAATAAATACGTACAATGCAAGAAAAATTGTATAAAATGTGTGTACAGTTATACTAAACGTATGTACATGTACTAAGTATGTAGAAAATTAGTTATGGGTACTCACCAACAATGACATGATGACTTGTCTGATAACAATGACATACTGTAAATATTACTGCACAACAAAGGAGAGTGTTACAGCTCTTCTAAAGGAGCCTCTTCAGGCGATTGTGTAGCACCGCAGCATAGCTGTTCCCTTCCTTCAACATATCCAAAACTTTTACCTTATCGGCAATCGTTAGCATCTTCTGTTGCCAATTGGGCATGGCCCAAGCAGCAGCAGGATCAGATCGTTTTGGAGACATAACGAAGGGCTTGATTATGCACAAAGATAAACACAAAAGAGCACAAAAGTTAACTCTTTACACAGCGAAACACGTTGATGCTGAATGAGCGAGACGAGATGCTGGCTAACACAAAGTGGAATCGAATGCTGCTCTCTATCGCTGAGCCAATCAGCACCCAGGAACTTAACCATGTGCTCTGATTGGGTAGCTTCTCAGCCATCCAGCAATAGTGTCCCTTCTATGAAATCAACTGGGCAAACCAACTGTGGAAGCATGTGCTAGAAAAAATAAGACCCATTGTCTGCAGTAATCTGTGAAGCAGTGAAAAATAGGTGATATATATTTAGATATGCTTACATATAAAATCCGCGATAGAGTGAAGCCATGAAAGCTGAAGCGTGATATAGCGAGGGCTTACTGTATTATAGTCTCAGTGCTTCTCTGAGGCTATTATCTCTTAGATCAAAATGAGCTTTATCCAGACTTTTGTTGACCCACCTCATAATGTATTTTATCCAGACTTTTGTTGACCCACCTCATTAACACACCAAATGTGAGTCAAAAAGCAGTGTCACGTATTATTCCAGCTGCAGTGAGGCCATCTCCTCCAAATGTGCAAAAAAGAAGACAAAATGTAAATAACAAGACTTGACCACTAGAGCTTAATCCACTATGTATGTTATACTTCAAGCATGCCCTCTACTAAGCTGTTAAGTCTTTTGACATCCTACTGTATCTTAATTAAACTGATTGGCCCTGTGGTCTAGAAAACTTGTTAAAGGAAACTTTATGTAGCCCATGACCGTCATGCTAGGGGCATTGTTATAGTCCTCTAATAAAACAGCAGAGTAAAGTGCAGTACAATAAATAAAAAGAACCTGTGCCTAACATGTTACTACTAAAACGTAGTATTTCCAAGCATAACATCAATATGATTATACTTTCTTTTATCCATAATATGGCACTGTTATACAAGCTGATGTTATGGTTGTTAAAAACTTAAAAAAATAAATCTGGAAACACCTGCCTTGTGTACAAAGGGGATTATTATGCATGTGATGTTGCAAGACTAAAGCCAGTACACCATCCAAACAATGTAGTTTTAGAGAGCCAAACCAAGTCTCATGAGCCAAATGTAAATTTGCTATATTAAGAAATTAGAGAATAAATTATAAAAAATACATTTAAGTTAAAAGAAATCATGCAATTTAGAGTAACAACTGAACTGTACTACTCAAGTACTTAAGTTGAATAAGACTGTCTATGCGAGACATTTGGTATCCTCTGTTAATAAAAGACAGACAGGTCTACTCATTCCTTTCCTTGTTTTATGAAGAATTTCAAGCTATGAAACAAAAAACAAAATGTGCTACATTTATATAATAGGGAAGCAAATGGATGAAGTGGTTAGGACTGTTGCCCCACAGTTTAAAAGACTGGGTCA
The DNA here is from genome assembly GCF_016835505.1 of Polypterus senegalus. Lineage (NCBI taxonomy): Eukaryota > Metazoa > Chordata > Cladistia > Polypteriformes > Polypteridae > Polypterus > Polypterus senegalus. The sequence continues at coordinate 294,338,386 of NC_053155.1, forward strand.
ACTTTCAGCCCAGTCACTCATTATATGGGGTTTACATGTTCTTCCTGCGCCTTCATGGGTTGTTTTTTGGTAAGTACTCCAGTTTTCCTCCCACACTGTAAAGACCTGTGTGTTAGATGGACTGGAGTCTCTAAACTGGCCCAGTGTAGATGTTTTCAGTGATGTGTCCCCCTATAATGGGGTAGGCCTTGTCCAGCATTATTTCCTGCCTTGCATACACTGTCATCCCTGTTTCCCCGAGTTTAGACTGAGCAGATTCAAAAACCAGAGAGACATATTTGCACAATGGCATACATAAGGACTAACAAGACAAAAGAAAAAGACAAGCCAAATGGAAATGCACAAAAGCACAGGAACAGGAATGACCAGCAATGATAAACCACACACAATAGCTTTAGTATAAAGAGACTGCAGCTATGTGAATATTAACTAATAGTAGAGTGACAAAGCAGTGGCAAAATGAGCAATGGATTCAACTGGCAGCCTGGTCAATATCTCTCTGCTACTTGCTTGTTATATGTAGTGTCACAAGAATGACACAAAGACATTGTGGAGGTTTGGGGCAGCCACCCGTATAATATTTCCTGGCTGCAAAAATGTTCACACAACTGAGTCCAAAACAGAACTGATATACTGAAGGAAAGATGACGGTTTCATAGGCCAGTAAGCGAAATGATGTCATCAGGGGTCTCATGTATAAACGGTGCGTACGCACAGAAACGTTGCGTAAGAACTTTTCCACGTTCAAATCGCGATGTATAAAACCTACACTTGGCGTAAAGCCACGCACTTTTCCACGGTACCTCATACCTTGTCGTGACGCAAGTTCTCCGCTCGGTTTTGCAGACTGGCGGCACCTAGCGTCAAAGCAGTGCTACTGTTCCTGTGTGGTTACACCTTATTTTCCTGACGTGGCTTTATAAATACACTGAAACTAACCGCATATTGTTTATTAGTGTAATGCATCTGATTGTAATTAATTTGTAACAATATAATGGTAGAGGGAACAGCCATAGTATTCCAAATACCATAACTGCTTTAGCGTTGTTACTCTCACTTCTTCTTCTTCTTCTTCTTTCAGCTCCTCTTGTTAGGAGTTGCCACAGCGGATCATCTTTTTCAATATTTCTCTCACTGCACCACTCAGAGTATTTATATCACTGTATCTGAGTGTGAATCACAGCAGCAGCTGATCGGAAAGGGAATTATCGGTATACAGCTTCAAGGACATGCTGTCTCAGCCACTGCAAAATGTTTTAAAGCCTTTCCTGTACGGACCTCGCGGTTCAGAAACAGAAACAATATCATTTATAAGGTGAAATTCAGCAAAATATGTTTATTAAATTATACAGATAAAACTTTAACTTCATTTAAATAATCTATATTCTTCACTGGGAGTGTCGTTAAGGATAGAATAATTAAACATGTACTACGAAGATATTTCAATGTTCTTTAAACATTTTGAAGAATCGGCGCTAAGCTTACAGATGGCTTAACTTCTATTACAGGGCTGATTGTATGGCGATCGGTTACTTGGGGAAAGAAAAGCACTGACCAATATATATTGAATATAAAACAGAAAGAGAAAATAACAACACAGCTAAAAACACAGCGACAAATTTCGGCAAAAGTTAAATGCTTGTGTCATGAGCAAGTGGCGCCTATCCAGTGTCTGCAACGGACATAGCCATCCACTGTGCATAAGCTACCTTACTGACGGGCGGGCGAAGGAGCCACCGATTCCTCATCTGCCCAGTGCCACCACAAGCCTAGAGCCGCCCCTGATTGTACTGCTGCAATAAATTATTTCATCGAAGTGAAACACATGTTTAATAACGTGCTTTAACTCCTATCATCATGAAAATGATATCACGTATACATCTCAGTAATTTAGTTTTTCAGAGAACTGTAATATTACGAATGTAATTGATTCTGTGTCCAGTTGGAGGAAGAGAGCCGGTTTAAAAAGCAAGTAGTGATTCACACACATAGAGCACATAGAAGATCAAATACAAAACAAAGTATTTAACGTGCTACTTTAATTACGATGTGATTTGAGAAACTGGTTAATTAAACGATTTTAAGATGAAGTTTATGATGTTCTACTTTAATGACAAAATAAACTACGTGATTAAAGTGGAAATGTCGAGATTGAAGTTGACATTTTGTGCTTTTTCTCACTGTGTGCCTTTTTTCTCTGTACCCTAATAAGCTTTCATATGACACTCAGACAGTGGGCTTACAACTCGGCTTTTCACGGCGACTTTGATATGTGACTTCTTTTTATTTCCGGCACTGTGCGATTTGTGAATGTGAGCTTTCAAGTTTCTCCAACACGCTATGTCACTCGATCAACTTCCTTTTGTTGATTATACCACGGTTTATTTGAACAAATAGTATGTTTTTCCTTTGCCTCCACTTGGTATTCGCTGAAATTCTTATATTTTCCCCATGCTTTTCCCATTGTCTTTTCACAGAAGGCTGCGCTTAAGGGCGATTTATATTGATTTGCATATTCAAATAGGCGTAATTCTGGGAGGATTTGGGGCGTTACATAATGCGCGTGCACGAGCGTTAGTTTTCACGCTGATCGGGATTTATGTAGCAGAAGAACGTGGAAGTTGGAGTACGCACAGATTCCTGCATCTGGATTTTTCTGTGGCCCCAGGTCCGGAACCGGAAGTGATGTCACTGGCTGCCCCAGAAACAGGCGGGATTTCCCGAGAATGGTCTGCAAGGGATTGAAAGAGAGAATTAGTACACTTCACCACCCCCTGGCCCAGCATGGAATTACATCCATTCAAGCCCTTTAGTTGTCTCCTAAACACGCGTGTGTGACAGGGCCCCCCCTCAGCCCAGACGCGTAGGGCTCGGCGACCTGCATCGAGAGGTCGTGAACTCGAGAGAGGGCATCACCATTGGTATAGAGTGAGCCCTTCCGATGAACGAGCGAGAACTTATAAGATTGCAGATCAAGGAACCACCTAGTGACTCGAGGGTTAGACTCCTTGTGCAGGGCAATCCACTGTAAAGGTGCATGGTCCGTGACAAGTGTAAACTCCCGACCCAGGAGGTAGTACCTCAACTGTGTAATCGCCTACTTGATCCTCTCTCTCCCCTGCCGCATACCTTGTCTCCCGATCCAACAGTTTCCGGCTCAGGAACATGGTGTTCAGCACCATCGACACTTTGGCTCAACACTGCTCCTAGGCCTGTATCCGAAGCGAAAAGTCAGGTGCTTTCAACACAGGTGCTGACGTCAGGGCCTTTTTCAATCACTGAATGCAGCTTCTGTCTTATCAGTCCATACTACAAAGTTGGGAGGCCTCTTCTTTGTTAAATCACTCAAGGGTACAGTGCTCTCCGAAAACTGTGGCACAAACCGGCAGTAGTACCCAGCTAAACCGAGAAATGCTTGGACCTGGTGCTTGGTTCGCAGACAGAGCCATTTCAAAATGGCATCTATTTCAGACCACTGTGGCTTCACAGTACCATGACGCACTAGGTAGTCCAAATATCTGGCTTCTTCCAACCCAATAAAACATTTTTTTTGATTGATCTGAAGAATGGCCTCACCCAGCGTCTGTAATACTGCTCAAACGTGCTGTAGGTATTCCTTCCAGGTGCTGGAATAGATAACGACATCATCTAGCTAGGCAGCACTATACATGTTATGGGGGTTGAGCACTTTGTCCACCAGACGCTGGAAAGTCACAGGAGACCCATGTAACCTGAATGGAAGGACACGATACTGCCTGTGTCCACTAGGGATGCTAAATGCAGTCTTAGCCTTTGCGGAGTCTGTTAAAGGAACCTGCCAGTACCCCTTGGTCATGTCAAGTGTGGTCAAATATTCCGGTTGTCCAACCCTCTCAAGGAGGTTGTCCACTTGAGGCTTAGGATAAGCATCAAATTGGGAGACCTGATTAAGTCGATGGAAGTCATTGTAAAACCTCCAACGTCCGTCAGGATTATTAACCAAGACTACTGAAATGGAACAGGGACTATAACTTTCCTCTATGACTCCTAATTCTAGCATGCAATTGATTTCAAGCTCTGCTTCAGCCTTCTTTGCCTCAGGAAGACGTTTGGGGCGCTCTTGGACTATAACTCTGGGTTCGGTCACAATGTTGTGGGCAATCAGAGAGGTCCTTCCGGGTTTGTCGTCTACCACCTCCAGGACGGACAACATAACTGCTTCAAGCTCTTGCCTCTGTCGGTATTTCAAGTTAGAGTCGAAGTTAAGTGTCTTGGTCTGAGCAAAGAATGAGTGGGGCTGGCCAGAGGAGGGATCGGGGTCCCTTTCCTTCCACGGTTTCAGCAGATTCACATGATATATCCGCTTGCTTGGCCGATGATTGGGCTGTTTCACCAAATAGTCAACAAGCCCTTTCCTCTCCTTAACTTCGTATGGTCCCTGCCAATGGGCAAGTAGTTTAGAATGGGAGGTGGGAACCAACACCATGACCCGATCCCCCGGTTGGAACTCCCGAAGCGTCATGCCACGGTCATAATAGCGGGCCTGTGCTACTTGTGCCTCCTCCATGTGACTTTTTAGTATAGGTCAAATTTTCTCAAATCTATCTCGTAATTGCGCAATATACTCCAAAATGTTAGTCAAGGGAAGAACCCCTCCTTACCAACCTTTCTTCAAAATGTCTAATATACCCCGGGGTTGTCATCCATATAACAATTCAAATGGTGAGAACCCCATTGAGGCTTAAGGGACTTCCCTGTATGCAAAGAGTACGAGGGGGAGGAGTTGATCCTAATTCCTTTTGTCCCCGCTGACCACCTTGTGCAGCATCTGTTTGAGAGTCTGGTTAAACCTTTCCACTAGACTGTCGGTTTGAGGATGATATACCGTGGTCCTCAAGTGATTTATCTTGAGTAACTTAGCCGTTTCCCTGATTGTCTCCGAGGTAAACGGCGTCCCCTAGTCCGTAAGGACACTTCTTTAGGGATGCCAACTCGAGTAAAGACCCCTACTAGTTCCCATGCAATGGCTTTGGAAGTGGCTGAGCGCAACGGAACAGCTTCTGCATACCAGGTCGCATAATGCACGAGGACTAATATATACTTATGTCCTCGGGCTAATAGCTTTAGGGGTCCCAGTATATCGATCCCTATTCTTTCGAATGAGAGAAGCACAGTCCCTCCTAGGAATTTGCTGCAGCTGGCACTCTGGACAAGAGATGCAGAAGTGGCAAACCTCCTCGTTAATTCCCGGCCAGTAAAATCGGAGCTTGATACGCTCCAATTGTTTCTTGGCACCAAGGTGGCCTCCTAGGAGGTGGGAGTGTGCTAACTCACAAACCTGCCACCAGAAGGTTCATGGAATGAGCAGCAACTTCCGACCCTCCCCCTCGTGTTCACTGACTTGATATAATAAATCATTCTCAATCACAAGTGGGGGTCCTGTGGCATGGGCTGATGGGTGTCTTGACCGTTGACTAGAACGACTGCATTCTTTGCAAACTTAAGGGAATCGTCATTCCATTGTTCCCTTTTAAACGTGGCTGGCATTTGTCTGAACTGATATCTTAGATCTGAGAGAGGTTCCAGTCTGACCTCAAGGGACGGGTAGTCACCCCGCTCCCCCGAGACATGGGTTGATGACGTGACTGTCAACGAAAAAACAAAAGCAGCATAAGCAGCCTGCTATCCCATCTCCCCATCAACGCAGAAATGGCAGAAAGTTCTCTCAGCTCCAGTCTTGTGACTTTACGCTGTAGGAAGATAAGTAAATAAATCAAGGTAAATACCATTCGATCTGGCTTTTATATACAAAGTACAGTGACTGCAAAAATGCGACGTGCATTCTTTCTCCAATGTAGAACCCTCATCCTCATCTGAGTTCACCTCTGTTATAGCATGTCTTTATGTGAAAACAGCAGTGTCAGACCGGGGGGAGTGTGAATATGACTGGGAGGATAAAACTGAATAATAATAAAAAAAAAACACTAACCTTTATAAGCACCATAAATTTACACCTGCTGTTACAGACTCAAATCCAATGTACAGTATGTTTTTATTCTATAATAGTAAGAATAACAGCTGTTCACTTCTCAGAATGGATGCATCTAGGGTTGAACCTGTGACCTTTAGATTACCAGTCAGTAGCTCTTACCACTGCGCCACCAAAGCAGTTGTATTAAGGGCATGTCAATATCGCACCCTAATGCGGATTCTTTTTCTGCAGTTATATTCTTGAATAAAAGTGCACTTGTTTTGTTATACTTGTACCTTTTGTGAAAGTGTATATTTGATATTTGGACTTCAGGCTTTACACATTATACACTTCATGTCTACATTTTGTCAATTATTACTAAAACATGAAAAACATTTCTGTTTTAACAATGTGTTTATGCAGATTGTTGTAGACACGGAACACACATGAAATGCATGTATTCCAAATAACGATATATTATTTAACCTCTACAACTCCAGGCAACTCACACGCAGGTAAACAGACTTGAGCTGAAAGAACTTTCTGCCCTTTCTGCGGCGGTGGTTGGATAGCAGGCTGCTTGCTGCTTGTGCTTATCAACACATTTACAACACAAAAGATGTTAATGGAGAGGTGCAAAGGGATTTAAGATGGGCCGGGATTACAAGTTTTTTCGTAGGTTTAGGTAATTCTAGTATTAATGGGGCCACATGTCTCCACCCACTGCAGTGATACTGATGCAGAACAATCAAAAGTCAAAGGGAGACAACAATGAAAAAATCAAGAAGGCACACGAAGGGAAAAGTCCTTTGAAGTTTCCCCTTTGCTTTATGAAAATTACTAAAAAATACATGTACAGCAGGGAGCAATCTTTTTGAGTGCCATGAGTTAGGATATTTATGGAGGCCTTTAAGGTGGCTGATCAGGACAGGAGAGTCTGGAGTTAAACTACAGATGCCGCAATGTCAAAGGACGTGAGGATGCTGGCAGATAACTTCGCTTTTTTCTCCCAACGAAGAATATGTGTTGGGACGGGTCAGCACACAACTGCCTCCATATTAGTCATACCTCCTTGCAGGGCTGGTTGCTGGCCCCTATGAGGCTCACCTTTATGTAAGTGCCATGTAGGACAGACGGGCATCCCGGCTGGATGAGTGAACAATTTCTTGCCCAGCCAGAAGGATATAAGGGGTGGACTAGCAGAAGCCAGAGGCCAGGAGTGTTTCCGCTCCATTCACCACATAACAAGTGGCAGTTGTTCTCTTGAGACATCCCAATTGGAGTCTGGAAGTGCAGCCCTGTTGGGGTCCATGTTAGAAAGTGCAGTTGGGCTAGGATCTACCTGGTTCCCATGTGACCCAGAAGTGCTTCCAATAGGGCACACCATGATGCCAGAAGCATTCTGAGGTCCTGCTTAAAAAAGGGCCCACCACCTCACCTCAAAGAGTCAGAGTTGGGAGGCAGCAGGCAACACTCACTAGGAGGACAGAAGGAGACAAAAGATTCAACTTGTCTTGTGATTGTGTAATTATTGGCTGTGCTTATTCCCTAAGATACTGTGTGTAATAAAATGTCCATTACTTGAAGCTAGGACTATGTTGGGCAATACTGTGTCTGGCTTTTGGGGGCTCAATGGCACCCCTATTGGTTACAATGATATTTTGAACCTGGCAGTGTGGGATCTGTTGCGGCGATATTGTCTCTGCTAAATCTCTGAGGTGACAACTGTTTTTGTCTGCTATTGTTGGAATTCTGTATTATGGCACAAGGGTTTGTTAGATTTAGATTAACTGCAGACTGGAGTGGTAGGTTAATCAGCAATGCTAAACTGGCATGGGTGAGTGTAACCTGCAATAGACTAGAGCTTCAGCCCCCATGAATCTGAATTACATAATCGAGTTCTGTAATGGATGTATACATAGAAACTTTCTGAGAATAAACACACAAATGTGGAGTGAGTCAGCTTACAGAATTGGAGATACAATGGCTGGCAGATTGGGACATGTGCAGCAATCTGTCTCTTAACGTGGACAAGATGAAAGAGATAATCGCTGACTTCAGTAAGACCCATGCTGCCAACACCCCACAGCACATTGACAGTTTCAGGGTAATGATCAAGAGCACCAAATCCCTTTGTGTGCACCTAGAAGTTGACCTCACATGTATAATTAACACCACTTCCATAGCCAAGAAGGTGCAGCAGCATCTCCACTTCCTTTAGTGACCTGAGAAAGGCAAACCGGTGAGCATCACTCTCTGGTTTGGAAACTTCAGCATCTGTGACCGCAAGGTCAGCAGCCATACCACATGCACTTCTGAACAGGTAATCCACCAGAAGCTAATCATGTTCGGCTCAGACAGCTACAAACCATGGCATTATGAAAGTCTGCTCCCACCCATCCCATGGTCTACTTCCATATAGCAGAAGGTACTGTAGCATTCTGTTACTACTGTTGTTTCTATTACTAGTTGTTGTTATCATAAAATCATGTCGAATGAGGCACATTACCTGCATTGTGAGGGAGCGTCAATTGCGGCACCACGACCATGTGATGCGATTCCCAGAGGGAGGATCCTCATCGTTGGCTGGACCAGGCCAAGGGGATGCCAACATAACACCTGGCTACAGCAAATAGTCATTTTTGGAGAGTGTGACTGGACCATGTGCCTACCTGGGGGTTGCCAACCAGGATCCCAAGCTGTTTCGTTGTGTGGTGGGTGTTGCAACACACTGTACCATTGCATGCTCCCCAACCTGACCTAACCTGACTTTGAAGTCACTTCAGTTTTTTTGTGCAGTGCCTCCTGACTCACCAGACCCCAACATATCATATAATGTTCGACTTGTCTTGGTGTCTAGTTAAGCAAGATGTCAAGCTTTTAGCCGTTTCGTCCTATTTCCGATCATCTAGACCCCAGAAAACCCTAATTTTTAGGCCATATTTTGTGCAGGAAATTGCATCCTTTAATGATAAAGAGTAAACCAATACACGATTTCAGCAAAAATGATTAAAAAGACTTGAAGTTCTGCATGCCACACCAACTGACCACAAGGGTTCACCCCCAAATGGGATACAAGGGGAGGCAAAGTTATTCCTTTTCACAAAGCTTTGTAAAAAATGGGAATGAGTCATAAAGGCATGTGGAATGCTGTTTTATGCTGTTTCAGGGTTGTTGATCACAAATATGACATTTTTGATATTTGATTTTTTTACTAGTGGTCCTAGCCCTCTATGATGCATTCCCAGCAAGTAAAAAACAACACATTTCAAACAGAAGCAAGTGCTATAACATTTTAGACGCTTGCAATGTCAGTTATATAAAATATTGTGTCATTTTTTATCCTTCTGTAGGGATTGAGCCCTCTATAGACCTCTGTCAGAGGGTGAAAAAAATAAATTTCTATTATAATCAGTCAAGTTTAGACTTTAATCATTTCCCATTTTAATATTTTGCATTTTTGTCACAACTATTCTACTTCATGAAGTAAATCATTGCATTTCCTATGAACATCCCCAATTAGGGCGGCTTTATCTAATTCAGACTTTCATTTATTACTATCTATTTACTTAGCTATTATTTATTCAGTTAGGCTCTCTATTAGTCTATATTTTTACTTGTCCTGTGTTATGTTACATATGTACTACTTGAGTATATGTGGCAATGCAGTCCTAGAGAACATTATTTCATGCTACTGTATGCTGTATGGATGATCTGCATATAAAGCCAATTGATTTGAAGTGCAAAACTCGAAACAAGAAAATACTAGATGAGTGCTCGAGAGCAGGTCCTAGCAAGCTGTAGCGCTAGCCACTGCGCCACTGTGCTTCCTCGGGCGTTTGATGGGATACAGTAACAGTGAGCCTGTCATTCCTCGAAATGACTCTATTATACTGCTATGCCACACTAAACATATAATTGCAATAAAGTACACATTCTAAATACATTTCTAATAAAACATGTGCCTATAGTGCATAATCTAACTGCAAATGCACAAAACTACAGTTGGAATTCATCACAAGCAAGAATTCTGTTTTAAAAACGCCGCGCATTTTCCGTGTTATTTAAGAAGCTCTCTTACGTTTCAGCTTCCTCGGTTTCACACAAAAACATAATTAACGATTCGCTTTATTGGCCAAGCGAAGTTAACAGTCTCCTTGCTGGGAATTTGTACAAAATAAAAGTTGTTCTCTGTGACCAATTAGTTGTATCCTTGGGGACAGATAGGCTAACCTGTAATTACTGCCGCACCACAAAGAAAGCGACTCGCTGAACGGCGTGACGCAGCGTGCCCGAACTCGGCTTCTCTCGTTGCCATTGGTTGCGGAGCTCAGCGCCTCGATTCTTGACTCTGACTGGCTGGAGTTGGCTGCTTTTTTGTTCATTATGAATTAAGTGTTGCCGGCTGATGAAGCCCTAGTCTGTTTGTAGAGTTTCGGTCATCTCATTTGGAAGTGATTCTTGTCATACGGTTGCATTAATGCAATAAGAGGCACTCATTAAGAGAATAATATATATTCAGCTGAGGTAAGCATTTGTGTATAGCTAGTTATTTTTTTTCTTGGGAAGTTTATCTTGTGTGGCTGCAGATTAAAGGTTAGCTAAGCATTTTCTACTTGTGGTTTAATCCCTTGTTTGTGATGTAAAGTTTCATTCTACTGCATTAAAGTTGGCGAAAAAGCTGTTGGAACTTTAAACGTGTAGTCTTGCAAGGGGGTTGATGTCACCTAAATGCTACTGGTTTATACATTAATACAATCTTACGTTATTAACCATCAGTGTTCTTTATTTATTTTTGCGTAGTTATCTCTCCAGACGATATTTGACAGGTGACGTGTTTAAATAAGTGCCTTGTACATAAGGCGCTATATGAATTTATTAGTAACAATCCGGTCTCAATTCATTCTAGGCTGCAGAATGAACTTTAATCGCCTCGCTTCACAGTACGTCGCCCAGGAAAATCGAAATCCGATAGTTCGGACGGCGAAGGAGTCCAGCGTGGTACCGCCAGTTCCCAGGGCTCACAGGCCGGTTCTGGGCGTGCTGTGTGAAAACGAGCAGCGGAGGCGAACCGACAGTCGGGTAAGACTTCCGTGTAGACGGGGAAGGTGTAACCATTTGAAGTCGGTAGGGGAATTGTTTAATTTTTTTTTTAAACTCCCCGAAATATCTGCGATTGATGCACTTTTGCTCCAAAAGACTGAGTATCTTAAGCTGTGATCCTTTAGAGTCCCTCTTAACCACAACTTTATACCAAAGTAACTCAAATGTTTTAAGTCGTGAGTTCCTCGTTTGATCTGTAAATAAAGCTTCTCTGAAAGCACTATTTGACATGCAGGGGTCTGTCATCGGCCTCCCACCCTGTGTAGCATTGTCATTGAGTAGGAGAAGTTCTCTTTAATCTGATATGGCTTGAGTCTGACTCCCCCATGTCATCTTGGGTATCTAAGTGATTGCTTGTTTTTGTCTAATTTTATTTATTAAATCTCTTTAGAGTTCATTTTGCTCAAGGAATCACTCTGGGTATGAGAAGGAGCCTTCTGATGCTTACAAGAGAGCTTTCCCTGTCTGTTCAATAAGTCGTTCCAGTGTTAACTATGAAGTCTTTGTGGATGAACCACAGGAGCCCCCAAGGCCTGTGCAAAAGAGAACGGTGCCTGTGGAGAATGTGCCCAGTGATGAGAGCATTGCATTACAGCATAAAGACTTCAGGCTGTTCTTGGAGCTAAGTGCAGGTAAAAAGGTCTGGTGCTGTCAGTTTTAAACCTTTGTTTAAAGGATGGTAAACCTTGAATATTTCTTAAATCGCTTTTGACTGGCATCATGAATCCATACAGTCTTTTATGGGCTCCTGTCAAGGGGATGGGCAGTGTAGAACACTTTAACCATTGACTATCCGTAAGCAGCATTTTAAATGCATTGACCTATGTAGTTTTGTACTAAAGTGTCATTGAACTCTGGAAAGCATTAGTACTTCCTGTAGAGATCCATGTTAGTTGGCTTGGCTGGTTTTAAAACTGCTTTGCTGTCCTGTAGTACTCCTGTAGAGGACTCGGTGTAGGTAGTTTGTTGCCTCAGGCTAACTTTCAGTTTGAAGCTCCCACAACAAATCAACTAAACTTAACCTAAACTGAAAATTGACTACATATTAAGTTACACCTATTCAAATGCAAAGTAGCTTTGTTTGGCAAAATCTGACTTAATTGAAGTCCTACATTTGTCACATGCATCTCTATGGAAAGTGTGGCAAGCTTAACTTCAAGCTTCAGTTTGGAGCAATGTCTCAGCTAGCAATCCTAACAATTGTGTGGGGAAAATTTTGGGGTATTGCAATATTTGGAACTGAATTTCCTTGCATCTTGAGTTGCCTCAAGCTTGCATATTGTAATCTTTTGTTGGTTTTTTTTTTTTTTTTTTGTTAGCCAATTAAAGGTGTCATTTGGCTTTGCATTTCTCTACATGATTTTTGAATAAATTTATGAAACTTCGAGGGCTCCTATTTTTCTTGCACAGCGGCAACAAATTCTAACTTCCTTCACAAGCTCATTGAAATTGATGTGGATTCCTATCAGCAGTGGAGTAGGATGCAAGTATTTCTCGTGTAAAGCCTCCCCCTGCCCCCTCCTAAAAAAAGCAGCAGTGCTCTTTGTTTGCTCTGTCTGTGTCAACTTAGTCTTCAGTCTGTGAACTGGTCATGATATGCATTTAAATCTTTGCAACATGTTTAAATATTCAATGTTGACGTGTTGCAGGCATTATCTTGCCAAACCCCTGGTAACGGTTAACACAGTTCACTTAATTAGCCCAGGAATCCAATTAAAAACAAGCGGTTTGGGACAAAAATCTGCAGCTGCTGTGGGTCCCAGGACTGCTGTTCATATGCCTTTATCTTTGCTAGAGGAGGTGTCAAACTCCTGGCTTTTTTTTTTTTTTTTGCTGTAGCAGTTTGTTTAGCTCTGAATGCAGCAATCTTCATATTGCACTTCTTGCTGTAAGGACCCTCCCCTTTAGTGGCCTTTGAAACCCTGAAGTGTGCAATGCTGGTGTAACACTGCCTCAGGGTTGAATGGTCTTGCTACTTGTTCTAGAATTTTAGATATTGCCCTTAAATTCCCATCTTTCAGAATGCTTTTATAGATGCAGGCAGTGTGGTGTAGTGCTTCTGACTATGGACTTCAAAGCCAGAGACCATGTGGGGTGGGCAGTCCAATCCTCCTGGCACTGACCAGGAGTCCCTTCATCTGCCAGTGGTTCATGATGTCCGTGTAACAAATGGTGTCAAACGTTCAGTCTTTGTCAAGAATTGTATAGTTTTCACAATGGCAAGAAGTATCCCCATTTGATTGGCCAGACATTATACAAATGATACCAGGGAGCAGTTTTTCTCCCCAGACTGACCCTGATCATGTTTTATAGACATGCATTGGGTATGGTACATGCAAATATTTTGCCAATATATTGGCTAATCCCATAAGTGTTGCATGGCATAAATTAGGGTGATTGAATTTGGCTCTTTTGGCCAGTGGATGAAGGGACATTGCAATTGGGGGCTTGCAAAGCTGAATTCATGAGGCTTTAGTTTCTCCATTTCTACAGTAAATCCTGTACTACTGGAATAATTGGCACATGTTAATCCTAATATGGCCCTTGGCCACCTAGGTGTACAGTGTTAATTCACTGGCTTTTTTTTTTTTTTTAAAGGTTCTTTAGATGTTTCAATGCAGTCAGTTCATGAAGAGCCTCCTGCATGTGGTGACCTGTCTGTAGCAGAATATGCAGACGATATCTACTCCTACTTGCAAGAAAGTGAAGTGAGTATTGCTGATTTTATTTAACTTTTTTTTTTTTTTTCCTCATTAGAAAAATCTAGAAGGCTGAAATTTTTTTTTTTTTCTTTTTCCCCTCCTGTTTAGAGAAAATTTAGGCCAAGGCTTGGCTATATGAGGAAGCAACCGGACATAACCAACAATATGCGTGTCATCCTGGTAGACTGGCTAGTAGAAGTGTGTGAGGAGTACAAACTTCAGTCGGAGACTCTGTATTTAGCAGTAAACTACCTGGATCGGTTTCTTTCTTGCATGTCTGTTCTCCGGGGCAAGCTGCAGCTTGTTGGGACTGCAGCAGTCTTCCTTGCATCGTAAGTAACTTGTCCTGCAGTACATGGTGGAAGTGAAGGGTGTTAGATTGGTGCTGAAGGAGCAAATGATCTGGTTCGCCTGCAACTTCATTCCTAGTACGTAAAGGGGAAACCTTCCCTCACTTGGCAATTAACAAATCATTGTTGTGGTCTACCCATTAAGCTGCTTGGCCCTGACTTGCCAGTCTGTTCTGTAAGGTGCCTATTTTATTAAAGGGATGGGAGGACTTTGCTGTTGGGTATTTGAGGTGCCCAAGTGTTTCCTGCAGAGGCATTAGCTCTCTTGGAAATGTGTTCTTTTAATATTGTGGCTTATTAAATAATTAAACAATATCATAATATACCAGAAAAGGCGATATCCCTCCCATAGTGATTACGGTGGTACAAGAATGACATGAGACAATATCTTTTAGCTTACATTTACTGACGTTTTACGCAGTTAGACGGGGAGGCATATGGACAGACTTTATCCAGGTGGGAATCGATCAACACAATCGGCCATTTTTTCCGTCCCTACGCTGGGAGGGTTTCCAACACCTATGTTGGCACAGCCTCGAAGGGTCTGGCCACTGTCCAGACCTTTTATATGGTTCTTGCTTCATTTGCTGGTCTTCTCGTTTCCAAACAAGGGCTGAATTCCTCTCCCACAAAATACAGAAATATCATAGTGCTTACATGTCGATTCTCATTCTCCCAAGAAGGAAAGAAGGTTTGTGCTGATAGAGGACAGAAATACCCTAACCTGTGTTTAAGCTGACTACACAAGCCTCCAGTTGTCTTTGGCTATCTAATCCAATTCTAACTGCTGAGCCTCTGTGTGCCACAGTTAACATGCACATGTGAATAAAACTCATAACAGTATTGTCCCGATACAGTGACATAAAGAAAAATGTAGTATTACACCAAGAGATGGGTTGGGGGTGAATGGACTGGTGGCAAATGACTGACTTCCTCTAAGGTAGTACAAGAGTTCCTCAAGCACAACCCCACTAGAGTAAGCTTTAATACCCACCAAACAAGCTGAGTGGATACCTGATGGAGTATTGCATCCCTCTTGGAGTGAAGCTAAAGTTTGGCTTCAGCCTGAGTTATCTAAGCAGGCATACTTTTCTGAAGTTTCTCCAGGCTGAACAAATGGGGCAAGTCTAGATGATCGATTGCCCACAGTTGGTGGTAACTGCAATTCTAACTCAAGTAGCAGTGTAAATGGTCAGATTGCAAGTTTTAAACTTTTCCCTTTAATGTGTGCCTCTATTACAGGAAACATGAAGAAATCTGCCCACCAGACATTGAAGAGTTTGTCTACATTACTGATGACACCTACACAAAGAAGCAGCTATTGCGCATGGAACATCTCTTGCTAAAAGTGTTGGCATTTGACCTGGCAGTACCTACCGCATATCAATTTCTGCTTCAGTTTTTGAAGATGGGGGCAGTATGCAAGAAGACAGAGAGCCTGTCTTTGGTAAGCTTTGCAGATGAGACTACTTGTGCTGCTTAATTTAAAGGTGTAAGTGTTTAAAATGGAAGGTTTGTCTCCCCAGTACATGGCTGAGCTGAGTCTGCTAGAAGCAGATACCTTTCTGAAATATGTACCATCCCAAATAGCTGCCTCTGCATTTTGTCTTGCGAACTACACCTTAAACAGTGTTTATTGGGTAAGTTTGTCTACTGTCCTTAAAGTGCAGAAATTTTAAATTGGGATTTAAAAAAAAAAAAAAAAAGTCTTGATCTTTTCTTGAATTGCAGCCGGAGACTCTCGCTTGCTTTAGTGGATATGATCTAGCAGACCTTTGGCCATGCATCCTTGACCTGCACAAAGCTTTTACAGGAGCTGTAAAGCAACCACAACAAGCAATAAGGGAAAAGTACAAGAACTCCAAGTAAGGACCCCATTTTCATGTGTTCTGCCTCCTCACACCCTCTAGCTATTTAAATAACCTGCTTGTATAACTTTATTTTTTTGTAGGTATCTGGGTGTCTCTCTGCTTACACCACCACAGAATTTGCCTTTTGACTGCTTAAGTTGACAGACTTGAGTGAACTTGGTTTGAGTGAAACCATTAAGACTTTGCTTACACTCTATGTAGGCACACGGACATTTCCATGAATTTTTAACTTTTTATGAAGGTTTTTAAAGATGCACTTTTAACTTGTATGAATGTAATAAATGTGTATAGTGACCTTTTTTATTTAAGCTTTATCTTGGTCATTCTAACAGTTTTTTTACAATAAATTTTTATAGTGCAATTGTCTTGACCCCCTTTTTGGTGACTAAAATGGTTGGTTTTTCCTCAACCCGTAAGACTTCTGTCTGGAGTATTAAGCAGCTGCTGGTACAATGTTCTCTACCCTTGAGACTGAAGCATGGTTTAGTTACCTTCCACAACCTAGTCAGTGGTTCAGTGTGCTCTGTAATACTTGTGCATGCAGACATGACCAGTCTAAGGGACCTCTGATCTAATTGGATACACGAGTGGCGATTTTCTTTAACCAGTTATGGTAAAGTCCTGGCAGGTTTTTCATTACCGCTGGTGAAAACCAGCAAATTGCTCCAGTTTTTCAAAGCTCCTTGAGCCTAGGTACAAAAGTGGGTCTGGTGTGTGGATACACTTGGTGTAGAAAGCTGCACTGCAAAAACTATAGCATGACTATGCATTAATCTTTGTAGTGTTTGAAATCAAATTTTTTTTTTTTTTCCTGATTTGTCAAATGAGGTTTTATTGAAATGGGAGTTTAATCCGTGGGGTCTGCTCATCCTAGTCTGAAGTTGTGGCCTAGTCCTGCCTCAGGCATGACTGCCATTCCAAACCTATTGGTCTTGAGGCCCCATTTTAAATCCTATCTTAATGCCAGACTTAAGTAGGTGATTTTAAATGAAGACTAGAACATGGTATGTGTAAAAGTTAACATTTGAGTGGCAATGCTGAAGTCCAACTATAGAAATGAGTGAACTCATTTTGGCTGTTTATGCCTTTTGACAAGTGATAAGCTCACCAAAACATTATGGCAGAAACCTGTAAAGGGTCAAATTTAATGATCCTATGCCTTGATTTGTTGGCCCTTGTGTAGAAGTATAGCAATATTGGCACAAATGGGATCTGCAGATGTAGGTGGCTTATCTAGACTCCCTGCATTAGCTGTGGTATTTAAACTGGCAATGGAAATATGACTGGGTGGAGAAATTTGGTTAACTGTAAATTGGTTATCCTTCAGTATTGACCCAGTTCAAAACTGAATCTCTTGCACTTTGCAATTTTACAAACCCCAACACTAGAGAAGCACCAGTCTGTCTGGCATCACATGTCCTGTATCCTAGGACTTCTGCGCAGATGCACTCCAAGGAAGGTGTGTGGGCTGGGTTTTTTGGAATGCCTCTTTGCATTCTGGATCTTAGACCTTCAATACCTATGACATTCGGGTTGTCTGCTGATCAATTGCTATTGTGAGTGGTGTGTTGGATGCACTGCTGTACTGACCAGGTCCTGGTCCTATACCAGGATGTGAGGCCACAATGGAAGGAACGATCTGGTTTGGTGTCCCAGTCAGAATGGGTGCGGTTGCCTTTCCTAGAAGAGAGGCCTACTCGGAAGGACAGAGGGTGCCTGCTTCCTGTAACCATAATGGCATTATCCTGCTGGGTGGGGGGCACCAATATGGATGCATGCTGGGAATTATAATATGGGGACAGCCCTGTCTGGATTCTTGGCAGCTGCAGAGATTGCTATATCCTCCTTGAAGGGCCTTTCAGCAGACCCAAAATGCCACTAGTCATAGTAATTGCCTTCTGTGATGTGCTTGACGCTTAGCTGATGTCGCTTCAGTGGTTTTTTTTTTCCTGCCATTAGTGTAGTTATCACTTGGTTTCTTAATCGCTTTGCTGTCTTTTCTAGTCACTAGCATGGTTGCTCGCACTTTAATGTTATATTCAGTCTGTCTGTGCTTCAGCATCTTAATCTTTCTATTATCTTGCAAAAAGACCTGGTGAACCACCAGCAATTTTTCCTTTAAATTCGTTAGCATCCAACTTTTATACCAAAGCATTTAAACTTAGTTTAAGTGTGCAAGTGGAAGGACTGTATTTATGTGAAGTGGACTGCTGACCCAAAAGGGTATTACACTAAGCTAACACAATGTCCAAGTTTCTACTTCGGTGGTGGTACTAGGTCTTGAGGAAATCTAAATCAACCAAGAACAATACTTGTATGATGGTAGCACACTAAATTAAAGCCTGCGTGGATTTAGAAGAGGGTCATCTTGCCAAGCTCCTCAATTACATTTCTTCAGGCTACTGAAACGGTAGACAAGAGGAAAGCATGCAAATCAATTTGACTTTCAAAAAAGCATTTGATCCAGTTAACAAAAGATTAGTTATGAATCCAGAACCTGTTGGCATCAAAGGTAACCTCCAAGATCTCAAGTTGGTTAACTGGCCAGAGAGAGTACAGTGAAGTTAGGTTACTTTTTCTGATCTACATTGAGATTGATTCCTTAGTAAACTTGTAAAATTAGCAGATACTAAAATGAAAGGAATAGCAGATACTGAGGTGGCAGAAAAAATTTAAAAAATCCTTGACAACCACTTGGAAAGTGCAATTTAAACAATGAAAAGTGCAAAATCCTTCATGTTGGCAACAGGAACGTCATTTACAAATACAAAATGGGAGACATGGTCCTACATAGAGTAAGGAACCTCCAAGAAGAATTTTTAGGGCTTTACATTGGCACAGAAGCCATTTAAAATGTTAGTTTATATCTAGAAAACTGATGAATATAATGTGACGTGTGAGTCCCTGTCTTACACCCCAAAACACAAGGCTGAACCTCAGTAATTAAGCAAAACCAACTTTATTCCGGTTGAAACAGGAACAGCACAGCTGTTTGTTGTAGTATTGTAGGAGGGTCTACCACTCTCCTATACACAAAGCAATCCGGCAGGGTTGTGGACAGATTAGTGGACAAGTAATGCTCTTCCCTGCATTTATAATGATGTTTGCATCACCCATCTGACGGGAGCTTATAGCGCGACTGGCTCAAGAGTTGTTTCTGCGGCGCTCCGCTACAGCACTGTGAGCCTGTGGATGTCCTGGCAATGGGCAAATCTTCCATAGACACAGCAATCACGCTTTGAGATGCACTTCAGCATGTTGTCCCATTTGTTGGTCCCAAAAAAGTTCAGAAACCTCACAATAAATCAAAGGGCATTATGCTAAACTATATAATGCATTACTAGTAAAACCACCCCTGGAGTACCGTGTGTGGTTCTGTTCGATACGCTAAAAACAAAAAGACATATCAGCACTTAAAGCTGTGCAGAGGAGAGCAGCCACGCGTGTCCCAGGACTTAAGGACATGTCCTACTCTGAAAGACTGAGGATTAAACCTGTTTAGGGTCGAGCAGAGGACCTAATCCAGGTCTTCAATATTCTCGAAGGCATTGACAAAATACTGTAGATCTAACCAAATTCTTTTGACTAAATGACGACTCACATACGCAGCAGCATTGGAAATTAAAGAGGAACTACATCTGAGATTGGAAAGCACATCTGATGCAAACTACCGAGACATGTAACAATTAACTAATAATTACATTCATATAGCGCTTTTCTCGCTTCTCAAAATGCTTTACATAGACAGAAGGGAACCACTTCAACAATCACCAATGTGTAGTATCCACCTGGATGATATGACAGCAGGCATAATTGTATGCTCACCACACATTAGCTACTAGCTGAAATACCCAACATTGCCCGGGAGGAAATGAAAGTTTTTTTTTTTTAATTGTTTGAGAAAAATATAATAAATAAAACACAACTTTAAAAATAAATTAACAAACAATGAAGAGTCACTAATGTGCTTGTCTTGTATGTTATCCAGTTGACACTCAGAACTGGCCAACTCTAATTTCAAAAGCAACAGGGGCACGGTGGTGCTCAAACATAAAGAATGATGGCAGTCACTTCTAGTTCGCCCTCTGGTGGTCGTTCCAAGTGTCAACTGGATGACATGCATACAAGACCGCAAGATCACCCCCTGGGGTGGGTTAGGGTTTGTTTCACCCTACAGTATTTTAAGTCGATCAATGAGAAACGTGTATCAAGTTTCATGAAAATCGCTCCAGCCGTTCGGAAGTGATGCTGGTACATACATACACACATTGACTTATATATATATATATATATATATATATAATAGGGTTAGAGAGAGCCAATTAGAGGCAGCGGATGATTAGGGGGTCAGAATAGATGAGGCCATGATGGGCAATTTAGCCAGGACATTGGAATAAACCCTACTCTTTTTTTAAAAATGCCCAGGGATCTTTAATGACAACAGATTCAGAACCTTGGTGCCAGAGAACAGCACTATATTTACAGCACAATGTCCCTGTCACTGCACTAGTGCTTTGTGATCCACAAACTGACCACAGGGCTTCACCAACACCTCTTAATTATAATAATAAATTTCCAGAAGCAACCCTAGCTATTCCTAGATCGTCTCCCACCCAAGTACTGGTTAGGTCCAAATGTGCTTAGCTTCATGCAGATTACCTGCTCTGAAGTGCACATGATTTGGCTGCTAACGTTGCCGTCAGAGACACTGCATTTCCCAAACCAGACAGTGATGCCTGTGGGTTTGGGTTGGGGAGGTTAGGCTTGCCTTTCTCAGTCACTGAAGGAAGTGGAGATGATGCTGCACCTTCTTGGTTACAGAGGTACCTATTAATTGTACAGGCAAGGTCAGCTTCTAGGTGCACACCAAGGAATTTCGTGCTCTTGATCATTTCCACCAAGGAGCCGTTGATGTGCAGTGGTGTGTTGGCAGTATGGGTTCTGAAGTACGGGTGGTGTCACTTTTGAGACGTTCAGCAGTAACCTTTAAGAAGTGACTAAGATATTGGCACATCTTAGCTATAGCTAAACAAACAAGCTTGACAGATGGAACAGCCTCCTCTTGTTTGTTAATTTTGTATGTTCTAAATAGATGGGAACAGGGTCCATATTAGACAGTCTGTATATAGATGGTGTTAGTTGAAGGAGTAAATAACCAAATGAGAGTGAGAAGTGCTTAAACCTGCTTTGGCAAACCTACCTTTCTGTTTGGAAGATGTGGTTAGCCTGATTGGTGGATAATTCTATCAAAACCCAGTACATTTTGAAGCCACCACACATCAATACACAGTAGAAACATCTCACCCTGAGAATTTGCTGAAGGTCTTTGCTGTTCTACATAAAGGAAGCAGGTTATTTCAGGTTATTTATGAAGCTGGATACCAGAAAAGATGTCATATGGATCAGTAAATAGAAATATATACTGAATATGATATGTAATATCATAAAAAGTACATAATGATTGCCGTCTTTCTTGGATAAAAATGTGAACACACTGTCAGTAGTAGCATCATCTGAACAAAATATTCTCAGACCATCCAGTGAGCAGTACTGGGGGCTGGAGCCTACATATGACATTGGGTACAATACAATACAATATATTTTTGTATAACCCAAAATCACACAAGGAGTGCCACAATGGGCTTTAACAGGCCTTGCCTTTTGACAGCCCCCCAGCCTTGACTTTCTAAGACATGGGTGTCGAACTCCAGGCCTGGAGGTCCGCAGTGGCTGCAGGTTTTCATTCTAACCCTTTTCCTAATCAGTGACCAGTTTTCACTGCTAATTAATTTCTTTTTCCCTTCATTTTAATAGCCCCGTTTTTAAGGATTCAGTTGATTATTTTCTTCATTAAATGGCAGCCTAACAGAAATGAGACATGAAAGGAGCGAACAGATGACTAGCTAAACTGGAGCTTCAAACTCCAGCCAATTTCACTCCAACTAGTTCCTTAATGAGAAGCCGATTCTTGCTGTTAATTAAATCTGTTATTTAATTACATGGCTTGTTGTTGCTCTCATTCTCTCACAGCAGACATTTCCAAAACTGTTGGTTTTCTGTTTTTTCTAATATGTTTTGTTGATCTTGGAGACCAACCTTACTGAGACCCTCACCTTTCTTTATGTTCAGATAATGTGGTTAGCTGATAATGTGGCAGCTTGTTTTGTGTCTCATTATTGTTTGGCTTAAGGAAAAAGAAAGAACTAAGGGGTCTGAGTCAAGTTAATTAAAACAAAGGGAAAAGAAGGTAATTAGCAGCAAAAACTGGTCACTAATGAAGAAGATGGTTAGAATGAAAACCTGCAGCCATTGCGGCCCTCCTGGACTGGAGTTCGACACCCATGCTTTAAGAAGACAAGAAAAAACTTCCAAAAAAAAAAAAACCCATGTAGGGAAAAAATGGAAGAAACTTTGGGAAAGGCAGTTCAAAGAGAGAGACCCCTTTCCAGGTAGGTTGGGCGTTTAGTGGGTGTCAAAAAAAGGGGGTACATACAATACAGAACACAGAACAGAGCACAAGTAATCCTCAATACAAATTAAATAGTGCAATAGAAATATTACAAGCACAGAGCAGAGCAGAATTCAACAATATTAAAAAAATGAAGGAAGTGTGGGATGGGATGAAGATTATCACTGGCTGCAGCTCGAAGCGGGGTGCCGGAGAGCAAACCAATTGAACAACTTCTTTAATAGGTTTGACCACCCTAACCCACTCTCACCTCGGAGGACTGCATCCTCCAACCATCCTTCTGCTGATACCAGTATAGGTGAAACCTCCCCACCCACAATTACAGCAGCCCATGTGAGCAGAGAGCTGAGGAGACTTCGTGCCAGCAAAGCAGCAGGTCCAGATGGTGTATCGCCACGACTGCTGAAGGCCTGTGCGTTGGAACTGGGGAGTCCTCTACAGCGCATCTTCAACATGAGCCTGGAACTTTGGAAAACATCTTGTATCACCCCAGTCCCAAAGGTATCACATCCTAGTGAGCTGAATGACTTCCGGCCTGTTGCTCTGATGTCACATGTGATGAAGACCATGGATCGGCTGCTGCTTCACCACCTGAGGCCACAGGTTATTATGTTTTTGGACTTCTCTAGCACCTTCAACACCAACCAACCTCTGCTCCTTAGGGACAAGCTCACTGAGATTGGAGTAGACTCACATCTGGTGGCATGGATCATGGACTATATGTGCATCTTGGGAACTGCAGGTCTGACATTGTGGTCAGCAACACAGGAGCGCCGCAGGGGACTGTACTTTCTCCGGTCCTGTTCAGCCTGTATACATCAGACTTCAAATACGATTCGGAGTCCTGCCACATGCAAAAGTTCACTGGTGACACTGCTATTGTGGGCTGCATCAGGAGTGGGCAGGAGGAGGAGTACAGGAAGCTAATCAAAGACTTTGATAAATGGTGCGACTCAAACCACTTACACCTGAACACCAGCAAGACCAAGGAACTGGTGGTGGATTTTAGGAGGCCAAGGCCCCTCATGGACCCTGTGATCATCAAAGGTGACTGTGTGCAGAGGGTGCAGACCTATAAATATTTGGGAGTGCAACTAGATGACAAATTGGACTGGATTGCCAATACTGATGCTCTGTGTAAGAAAGGTCAGAGCAGACTATACTTTCTTAGAAGGTTAGCATCCTTCAACATCTGCAATAAGATGCTGCAGATGTTCTACCAGACGGTTGTGGCGAGTGCCCTCTTCTACACGGTGGTGTGCTGGGTAGGCAGCATTAAGAAGAAGGACGTCTTACGCCTGGACAAACTTGTTAAGAAGGCAGGCTCTATTGTAGGAATAAAGCTGGACAGTTTAACATATGTGGCAGAGTGACGGGCGCTGAGCAAACTCCTGTCAATCATGAAGAATCCACTGCATCCACTTAACAGTGTCATCTCCAGGCAAAGGAGTAGCTTCAGTGACAGACATTTGTCACTGTCTTGCTCCACTGACAGACTGAGGAGATCGTTCCTCCCCTACACTATACGACTCTTCAGTTCCACCCGGGGGAGTAAATGCTAAGATTATTCAAAGTTATTGTCTATGCATTTTTATTACTCTTTAATTTAATATTGTTCTTTTTTGTTTTTTGTTTTTTGCATCAGTATGATGCTGCTGGATTATACAAATTTCCCCTTGGGACTAATAAAGTTATCTATCTATCTATCTATCTATCTATCTATCTATCTATCTATCTATCTATCTATCTATCTATCTATCTATCTATCTATCTATCTTTCTATCTAATACAAGGCAGGAGCCAGCAGTTGACACATTATCACTCCATCACAATGTCTGCTCACTCACACTCAAAGTTAGACTTGCCATTTGCCCTGATGTGCATGTTTTTGCTGATGTTTGAGACAAACCCACAAATATACACCAAGAATGTGCTTCAGACAGATTGAAATCCACCGGATTAGTGAGGCAGCAGCTCCAACCAGTGTGTGACCCATCTTGAGCAGCTAATGCTATTTAGAGGGTAGGCAGATACCACCTCATTGTACTTGTGTGCCTCAGTCTGACAAAGCTAAATCTGTAAGTAGCTTTTAGCAGGCCATGCTAATGGTATCAGACTTGTTGTCATGGAGGTGTCAGTAACAGTGGATCTGAATGTAGGATGGTAAAACATTTTTAAAAGATACAGCTGTTGGCAACCCTGTGTTTGAAAATTGTGTTATCATTAAAGCAGCAGATGGAGTTGAATAGGAATTGTACAGAGAAACAGCTGAGTACATCGATGGTGTTAAGAGATTAACATCCGATTTTAAAACTCTTTGCAGTTTCTTGGGTATGGTGTATGGCAGCTGATGATCCTGTTGGACTTCACTCCAGACAGAATGAAACATGAAGGTGCATTTCAAACTCTCTAACAATCACAAACACTTGAAAGACAAAATGAATAAAACTTTTAAGGGTAATAAACAAATCAATTTACAGTTACCTCAAACTTAAAATTACACAACGTAGTTGAGCACAGCGAAAGCACAATTTAATGGTACGATATATGCAATATTTTAAACCATATAAGTGTACTTATCTGTTGGCGCCATCAGTCCTTAGGAAGCCACGTTAAAGCTGGTGAATGGAGTTCAGGCGTCCAGAGAGACAAAGAGGTGCTGAATGCCTGCGATTGACAGGAGTGGCTGCTTTAGGGGAGAAGCAATTGACATGCTGAGCGGTTCTTGGAATGAGTGAATGGCTTGTAATAACCCATCATAAATGATCAAGACGGTTACATGAATAAGTGTGGCACCTGATGATAATCCCTGCTTGGTTCTTGACTTAAGATTTATGTAAGTCTTACATGCAGTAGAGTGCACTTTGAGGCCGACAATCCAATTTACCTCTTGAACAACACATTGTAGGTTTTGTGCAGATGCATTGCCACCCCAAAGCATTATGGAGAAAATACCAAAACAGATTGAAGCACAGTAAGTTCTACTTATTAAAATGATGAAAGAAAATGCTCACTGTTTAGCCTTTTAGATATGAAGTAATGTTCTAATCCTAAAACAGACTGTGAACAACAGATGTGTTGTGAACTAGGAGCTCCAAAGCACATTCAGTGCCCTCCATAATGTTTGGGACTTCCTTAATTTCCCCCTCTGCTCCACAATTTAAAATTACAATTCAAACAATTCATACATGATTGAAAAGCACATTGTAGACTTTCATTTAAGTGGATTTGCATGCATTTCGGTCACACTATGTAGAAGTGACAACACTTTTTCTACTTGCCCAACCCACCCCCCATTTTAGGGCACCATAATGTTTGGGAACATTGGTATCAAAGGTGTTTGTGATTCCTCAGGTGTGTTTCATTGTTTCCTAATATACTTCTGCTTGCTGCTACCCTTTGGAGTCTGAAGTTGCCATTTTTCAACATGAGGACAATAGCTGGGCCAATTAAAGTCAAAGAAGCCATTATGAGACTAAAAACAAGAATAAAGCTATTTGAGACCTCACTAAAACCTTAGGATGACCTAAATCATCTGTCTGGAATATCATTTAGAAGAAACTGCACTGGTGAGCTCAGTAATTACAAAGGGACTGGTAGGCCAAGGAAGATCTCCACTGCTGATGACAGAAGAATCCTTACTATGGTAAAGAAAAACCCCAAACGCCTGTCCAGCAGATCAGAAACAGTCTTCAGGGGGCTGATGTGTGTGTGTCAGAGACAAATATCAGCAGAAGACTCCATGAACAGAAATACAGAGGCCACACTGCAAGATGCAGACTACTAGTTAGCCACAAAAACAGGATGGCCAGATTACAGTTTGTGAAAAAGGACTTTAAAGAGCCTGCAGAATTATGGGAAAAAAGTCTTGTGGACAGATGAGACAAAGATAAATGATGGCAAGAGCAAAGTATGGAGACTAAAAGGTACTGCCCGAGATCCAAAGCAGACCACCTCATCTTTTATACATGGTGGTGTGAGTGTAATGGCTTGGGCATGTATGGCTGCTGCAGGTCCTGGCACACTTCTGTTCTTTGATGATGGAACTGCTGATGGCAGTCGCACAATGAACTCTAAGGTTTATAGAAACATCTGATCTGCTTGAATTCCTCACTAAAACAGTATTCCATGAAAAATTAAGCTCAGTGGAGCACAAAGGCAAAATGGAATTGCCCAAGGCACAGGGCAATCCAAAGCAAACAAATCCCAATACAGCAAATCAAAGAATTGCCAAAGGACAGAGTGAAGTGTCAAATTTCCAATAAATAACAAAAAATACAGAGAGTAGCAAAACGTACCTGAAACTCCCTGGCACATTCAAAACAAACCACCTGGATCTATGAGAGACCCTTTGGATTTATAGGGTGGGAGGCAGTTCCTTCTGGTGCTTGGTAGGTGGCCCCACGTCTTGGAGAACTTCACACAAAACACACAGAACATAACTGGGCAGCTTACATATGAAGGGTACCCAAAAATAACCTTAATTGAAAAAAAAAACCAAAAAATCATTGTTTTAATAATTTTTATTTACTCAAACTTTAATCTCCTTCAAAGTAATCTCCATGTGAATGAATGCACTTGTCTCAACAGTTTTCTCACTAGTGGAAACATTTTTGGAACTGCTGAAGAGGAACATTGTCCAATGCCTGCATCGATTTTTCATTGACTTCCTCCATGGTACAAAAACGCTTTCCTTTGAGTTCATTTTTCAAATGCGGGAACAAGAAAAAGTTGCACAGTGGAAGATCAGGTGAGTAGGGAAGGTGGAAAGAACTCCAAGACACGCAAGTCAATTCAGAAATCTCTGCAATAGTCCGACGGTGATCTTCATAAATTGCAATGCAAACTTTGTCAAGATTTTCGTCATTCCTAATTGTGGAAGGTCAGCCAGATCTTGACTGGTCTTCACGTGAGATTTTCCATCATTTGAAAAGTAAAAACCACTTGTAGACCTGTAAAAGCTTCCTCTTTACAAGCAGTTTTAAGCATCACTACAGTTTCAGCAGCTGTTTTCCCTAAGAGAAAACAAATTTTAATTTCTGCCACGCAGACTCAGTTTTTTATGATCACCCATCACAAAAACGTTTAATGAGCACCAAGAAAAAACGACATGGAATGCTGCACGAACAATGCAGAGCAATACCACTGCCACAAAACACTGTAACTATGCTACACCTAGCGGAGAAATTCACAACTAAGTCTAGATTTGCACGCCAGGTACAGATTCAGTTTTTTTTTGGGTACCCCATCATACAATCATAAACAAAGAACAATGCAAAGAATTAACAAAAGTAACAGTAACATAAATAAAATAATAATCAACAGTGAACAAAACAGAACTGAAAGATGAATTTCAACCGCAGCCATTAGGAGCCTGGCTAAAACACAAGAAGATGTACCTAGGAATTAAGATGACACCACTTCTGCTATTTTGCCTGTGTTCAGCTTCAGATTGATAAGGTAGCATCAAGTTATCAACTAATCCACCTCAACCAAATACAGCAACTACCTAAGATCTAGTGATGATTGTTGTGTCATCAGAAACTTGTAAGTAGTTGTAAAGATGGGACAGAAGAAGGGAATGTATATCTAAAAAGGCTATCAATGGACATGCATGGCTTAGATTTCTTAACTTTGACATGCGTCCTTCTACCCAGGGCTGATGTCAGCTCACATGTGGCATGTGATGAACCTCTCAAAGGGTGTGTCAGGTGGGCCCTACTCAAGAGATGTTATGGTCAGATGTAGCATGACTTTATTGATCTATCATCTACTGACACATGATGGTGTAGTTTGGTACTCAAACCATGCTGCTCTAACTAAAACCTTATTCAGACTGGATTAATTTTACACCAGAGCGAAAGGTAAAGTCAAAGCTTGAAGTAAGTCGTCCTGGTACTCTGTACCGGCATTTCTCCATTCTTGCCTTATGAGTACTGACAGGTAATATATGTGTACCAGTGTGGACTGCTGCCTCAGACCACATTAGCAATGCTTATTTATAACAACAGTATGTGCACACCTCAAATCCCACCTCCTTCATCATCCTAATTGTCACCCCAATTGTCCCCTCCCTCTTTTTACTATAAAATTGTGTATATCAAAGCACCTTTGAACCTTCAAGCGGACATCCCTGTTACTTAGCACTCACAACAAGGACTACCGGCAGTTCTTTTTTCCACTTCAGGCCATTAATTATTACTGGTGGACCACTGCAAGTTTATTCCAGTCTGAATCAATCAAATGAAAGAATTTTAATTTAGCATGGGACTACAGTAGTTAACCCTATTTTTGTAAAAGGCTCCATAATCTTTACTGAGATGTCAACATGCGGTCCATAAAAAGTTTCTGACATGACTGATTCAGACGAGACTACAATTTCAGAGGTCCTCCGGTAGTGATTACTTTACCCCACTTTCTGGTGTAATCCCATTTGAAGAGGGCTTATGTCACACGTGCTTGGTAGCCATAGCTGTTGGCACACCTCAGATACACATTTGTGAGACCACTAACCACAGATGGGCCAGTCACTTTTCACACTTTATTTTTAATGGAGACTGATGGTAGAATCCTGCTCCAAAAACTTAACTTGATGAAAATAAAAGCCATTCACATTCTCTCAGGTATATCATCTTAACAAGTTTGACTTTAAATAGGTCATTACTGTGATTAGGTCTTTTTATTTTTAGGACACATCAGAATATATTGTCCAGTTCAGGCTTTTGTATTATCTTTCCAGTTATCTTTTTCCCAACTCCTCCACTGTTTGCACTATTGTAAGTATCAAATGAAGGAGATTTGTCAAGTCCTTCTTCATTGAGATGAGACACAACTTCAGTGCATCGGAGTGAACCCACTTTTTCTTTGAGGAGTAATGAAAAGATAAAGGAGACTTTGTGCTGCTATTTAAAAGCTCTTGACTCTTGAGGTCCTCCGGTTTCCTCCCAAATGTGCAACAAGTAGATGTCAGATAACCTGGAAACTGTCAATTAGTCAAATATCAGTGACAGACAATGTGTGCACGAAAGTCCCCAGTGTTTGACTGACCTCTCTTTGTTTGTTCATTCTTATCTTGCACCCACTGCAGTTGGAAAAGACTCCAGCTCTACACAACCATGCAATGAACAAAGTAAACAAAGTCAATTTAATGTTTTTAGCGCAGAGATAAAAATAAGTGTTCAATGGTACAAAAGTAAAACAAATCAGTGGTTGTTGGTAAACAAATCACCGTTGCTCAATACAACGGTTCTGGCTTTGCGGAGCTCCATACTTTGCTCAGCTCTGGTCCAAATGTGACCCCATCTTCTGTGAATGGTTGGGTTTTATAGGATTTCGAAAAGAAGGAGAGCAGTCAGTAGCTGTGTCTACTGGGGTGTCTGTTCAGCGCTGCGGATGAGAAAAGAGATGATACTGTAAGTGGCAATGCCCCCTACTGACCCAGAGTCTAACAAGCCTGGAAACCCCTTCATCCCTGACCTACCCAGTGTCCTGAAGTGAAGTGTACCAGCCGGAATGACTGTTGATTGAGTAAAAGTAAAAAAAGTTACGAATATACAAGCTGAAGTACTGGAACTGCCCTTAAGGTAAAACTGACCTAGCAAATTGATTCATTGCACCGAATGTACCATATATACTCGAATATAAGCTGAGTCTTTCAGCACCCAAAATGTGCTGAAAAACGTCATCCTCAGCTTATATTCGAGTCAGGTCCCGCTGCCCCCGCCAACCCGACAGAAAGCTGGAGTGTACAGTACAGTACTTGGTTTGGTCTGCGGACGGTAGAAGAACTGCTGCAGGCTCTGTGTGGTGCTGTGCAGCCTCTATGAGACTCATTCCAGGCTGTGTGCTCAATTAATGAGCTGATGCCTCAATTAATGTACGGTAATTTTATTGGTATTTATTTTGATTATTGAAACTTACCAGTAGCTGCTGCATTTCCCACCCTAAGGCTTATACTCGAGTCAATAGGTTTTTCCAGTTTTTGTAGGTAAAACTAGGTACCTCGGCTTATATTCGGGTTGGCTTATACTCGAGTATATACGGTATCTCTTTTTTAAGATTCACTAATTATATTTAATGGGAGATTTAGAAAATTCAAAAATGTGTGCAGCACACTGTACTCAAGGTATCAATGCAAATTGAACTGTCTTGAGAAGAAGTGTGGGAAATTTCAACAAAATGTTTTCTTTAATGCAGACAGACAAACAGACGTGGTGAACACTCCTGAAAATGAGGAATACAAAACAGAGCCTAATTCACAAATTAGCTTTCTGCCAAATTCAGACATTTAAATAATAATTTAAAATCACAAATTTTTAAATGAATTATATTGTTGCATGTGCAAAAAAGAGGTTAATGTCATTGAAATTGAGGGAATATTATTGGTGTATGTGCTCTGTAAGTCCAAAGCCATCCTTCATACAAAACAATCACTGAAACATTAATTTGGTATAATGAAGTAAAACGAGCCATGGTCAATATTGAACATAAAAGAAGCAATGACAAATTCTTTGAAAATAATGAAGGTTATTCATTGATGTTTGGCTTCAGAATGTGAACACATATGAAACAATCGGGGTTAGCCTCACATAAATTCTGTAATGACTACTTGTCATCTAGGTATGGAAAGTTAGGTGAAGATTTATGATTTTGGTGAAGATTAGGTCCTTTTTAAAATTTCATGGAGTATGGGAGTTGAAGAGCAACAGTAAGGCACATTATTTCACAGTAGATACTAAGTGATGAGCTGACTGTTCTGTTAAAAGTGATGATCAAATGCAGCTGGAGGCTGAATGTGCTGTGTTCAGATAGTCCATGATTTTCTATGAAGGTTCACTTTTTTAATTCATATGGATTTGTGTAGGACATTTTAAATGTTTACTCTGGGATTTCTAGAATTATTCTAATATTAAGCAGGAACCTATAATTTTAAAATGAGCACATATTTACTCTACATGCAAAATGTGACTTAATAAGCACATTATGGTCATTTCTTAGTTTCACATTAAACTGTATGAATAATGAAATAACTATATGACACTCCTATTCTTTGAACCACATGAATTATTTTGAATGGTTTTAAATATTTTGAAGAGTCACAAAGAATACAACTCAGATAAATAGAGCTAAAAGCCCCAAGCCAGGCTGATATAAAAGAACAAATGAAAATGAGAAGACATATTGATGCCAATGGCATCAAGAAGCTCGGAAAACATCAAACAGAATTGCAACACATTAAAGCCATGATAGCCACCAGGGAGCATCGCAGGTGGACAAACACTAGAAGGAACATCACTAAATAGAAATTGAAGCCAGAGGTTTATCTAAATCAAAGACTAGAAAGAAAATTTCAGAAGGAAATGAGCTGACAAGAAACAAATTCCATAATCAATGCGGGACTGAAATGGAAACAGGAAACATCTGTGCTCAATGATAATTCAATGAAGCTGATGTTGTCATACCTCTGGGATTAATCCTGATAATATTTGGACATTCATTTGGCTCTATTTAGGAAATGGGCTAGGAATTGACCCAAGAGTATTCTGTGCAGTCAAGAGTTGGATTGTAGGTGTGTTTCACTAAAACAAATCTTCTTTCATCCCTTCAGCTATACCAAGTAGGCCTTAGTTACAGGCGTGTCTGAAAATATTGGTACCTTTGCATTTTATTTAAATCATGCACCATTTTCTTGAAAAGTATTGAAATTAAATGATCTTTTGTCATCCATACATGTATTTCTTTGGTTTGCAGTGGAACAAAACAAAAAATCCATGGAAATAGCTCAATTCTTGCTTATTCTACAAAGACATTCCAAAATGGCCAGGACAAAACTATGAGATACCTTTCGAATTTGTCTGAAATTTTCCAGTGATTCTTCAAGCAGACTTGTGTCTTTTAATGATTATTGCTGAAGTTTTAAATCTTATATTCACTCATTTGGCCCATTGAAATGTACAGTAGAGAGGAACTCCCTCAGCTGTTTGTTTCATATTAAACAGGGGAAACAGAAGAAACAGCAGAGAGTTTTCTGAGGAGAGAAGGCAGAGGGTAACAGCCAAGCATGATCATTGCAAAAGCAACAAGACCATCTCCAAAGAGCTGGATGATCCTGTGACCACTATTACAAAAGTTATCAAAATAATTAAGGCCCTTGATACAAATCCACATGAGGAAAGACTGTTGAAATGGTGAGGAAAGAACCAATGAAAACTTCAGAACTGGTCTTAGCTGCCTTTCAAGCTCAAAGTGCAACCTGAAATGCTGCCTAGATGAACATGGGCTCCATGGTAGAAGACCCCACTTACAAGACAGAAACACAAGCTGTGGAGTTTGCCACAATACAAACTGACAAGCCACAGTCCTTCTGAGAGAATAACCTTTGAACAGATGAATCAAAACAAGAGTTTGTTGGTAAATTACAACAACTTCTGTCTTCACAGTAAAGTAAGCAAGTTTCTAAACAAAACAACACCATCAATACTGGAAAACCTGGAGGAGGCTCAGTGATATTTTGAGGTTGCTTTGCTGCCTCTTAAATCTGTGCATAGTGCAATAAAATCTAAAGAATATCTGGACATTTTGGTGTAAAGCGCACATCCCAGTGTCAAAAAGCTAGATCTCAGTCACAGGTCATGAGTTCTCCAAGCTAAATAATGACCTGAAAGATACCTCAATAAGCTCCCGTGAATGGTATAGAGGTGAGGAAAACATTGCACCTTTCCAAGATGATCTGCTACCAGTCCTGATCTGACTAACATTGGAAAGAGTTGAATGTCACAGCTGGGAGATGCAGCTCATCAGACCTGAGAGAACTTGGCCAAGAGTTGGCCAAACAACCCATCAAGAAGTGTAGAAATCTCCTTGAGTTCTACAGAAAAGGCTTGATGGCAGTGATTGTCTCCTAAGGCTGTGCTACAAAATATGAGGCTTAGGGAACCAATATTTATCTCAGTGCTTTTCACTTGTTTAATAAATTAAAATAATGTGTTGTCACAAAGTTGAGTCAAAGACATCATGAAGATCTGGGACAGCCACCCGTATATTGTATCCAGGCTGCACATTTTAAGCAAATGAAACAGTGATGTTCACAGATTTGAGTCCAGAATAGTACTGATTCTATGGAGATAAGATGGTGACTTTAAAGGCCAGTACAGGAAATGACGTAATCGGGGCCGGAACAGGAAGTTACATCTTCGGGACCAGAAATGACATCATCATTGGTACCAGAACCAGAAGTGATGACTTTGGGACCGGAAATGATGTCAACATTGTTACTGAAAAAGGAAGTGACGTCAAGGGGACCGGAAGTCAAATCATCATTGGTGCCGGAACCCTGCAGGATTTCCTGGAAATGGTCTGCACGAGACTGAGGGAGACAGTCAGTACACCCCGTCGCCCCTTGGTCTGGCGTCGAATTACTATCATTTAGGCCTTTCAGCTGCGTCTCAATCGCATGTGTGTGACAATGTTCAGCCATAAATCGACAGCCAAGTGTATGTTATATTAAATGTGATATACAGTAGAGAATTTGCAATACCAAATACTGTCAGTTTCAGCTTTGTTCAGAGAATCCTGGAAATCTACAAATGGTGAGAGCCCTGAAGCTGACCCAAGGGCACTGGTGGCAGTGTGAAAGACAGAAATGCGAAAGCAGGAACCAACATCTAACCTGTACAATGACCTGGTTGATATTACATTTTTAATACATTTTTTTTAGAAAATAACCCCAAGTTTTCCTTGATTTTTAAAACCATTTTTAAAAATATCCATTTCAGTTAGTGATGTTATATCCAGTAATCTCATTAATAACATGGACTGAAAGACCCATTTTGCAGTTTGTAAATGGGATAAACATACAGACTTTTAATGAAAAACTGTAGCTGCGTTTATTCAAAATTATCAAAGTTCTGCAGCTTTAGTTGGCTTCATGGGATTCAGCAACAGGTTGACGCATTGAAATGATTCCACAGACAAAATATCTTTGTTTTTAAAAGGTTTAGTTAAAACTTAAAGTAAAACAGTTCATACAAAAATAGAGAAAAAAATGAATATAGCAAAAAAAAAGTTCTTGTTTAATAAAAGTTCAGTTTAAAGCTTATATATCTTTTTTCATTCTTTAAGTTTGCTTATACAGCTGAACCATTTCTAAACGGTCAGAAAACTTCATGCATATCCCATTTGCAAACTACAAAATGGGTATTTCATTCCATGCTAGCCTTGAGACCAATTCCAAACACACACTGAAACACTGAACACACTGTACTTCAGATATAGCAAGAAAGTCAGTCAGCCATTGTCCAACATGCTACATCCTAACTCAGGGTCATGGGGGTCTACTGGAGCCAATCCCAGCCAATATAGGGCGCAAGGCAGGGACAAATCCTGGGCAGGGCGCCAGCCCACCGCAGATAGTTCTATCTCATATTAACTTACAGGGGGTTAAAGACTGTGCAATTTTCTAATAACTATTCTCTATAGGAGTTAAGCAAACACTATATACATTTAACTTTAAGCATCAGCTTTCTAAGATTGGCTCTTATGTAGCAAAGTGTAAAATGTTATCTATAATTTTATTTATTTATTTTTTGTTATGAACAAAAGTGTTGATCCCTGTAAATAGTTAATAGTATACCAACAATATAATCTGTTGTAGCACGAGCGTTAATTAGCGTCACACCTCACAACCTGCATGCACCACGTTTTTGGCTCTAACGCTGTTTTTTTCATTTACTTTGTGTTAATAATTTATAATCGATTTAATTTATTATTTAATAGGCAGAGGGAAGAAGACGTGTATGTGACGCTATGTCTATTTCTTTCCTTTTGTTTTGCAAAGGTATGCTATATAAATATATATATATATATATATTCTTTTCATTTGTTAAGAATATATAATTATAAAATTAGGATTTTTTTTTGTATAAAGCTATGTGTATTTTAAATAGTTTTCTCTGGAAAATTGGAGTAATTTTTTTGTAAATAGTTTTATATGTAATGTGTTTGTATAAATAATAACGCCAGAAGCACAGTGGACGCTGTAGGGGCAGAGGGAAGAAGACGTGTATGTGATGCTCTGTCTATTTCTTTCCTTTTGTTTTGCAAAGATTTGTGTTTTAACCCAACGTGCCTATGTGACAATAATTTACACAAAGCAGGAAAAAGCAGATTGCAGTCGGTTACACTTACACAATAAACAGATAAAGTTTAAGACTGCGAGGGTGAATAGAGAAGACTAAAACATGCATGGGTGAATTGACTTGAGTTCGTATCCTTGGGAGTCTGCCCAACAAAGAAGCCTTAACATATGTGAGAAAAAAATAACAGGAAAAGAAAAACTATACCAGACTTTAAAAAAATTAAATAAAATAATAATTTGAATAAGTACTTCAGACAAGCCGCAAATACTGCAGTTGAGACTAATGAGAATGACCTTATTGATAGTCAAGAGGGGGCCAGTACCACCGCTGCTAGGAGCTTTAACATCAATGTGCACACCAGTTCTGCGAAGTCACCGACATGAACAGCCAACAACGTGGCACACAATGAGGCAACTGCAGGAGGTAAGGCACACCAAACAACACCAAACCGGAACAAAAGACCCTTTATGGTCATTCACTTTATTTAGCCCCTGATACTCTCAGTTACAGATCACATTTTTACCACAAAGTGGCATCAGCTTTTAAACTGTGATTTTAAAACAAAAGTTGAATTCCAGCACACGTGATGTTACACTCATCAGATTTTCACAATCATTGCAACATAAACAAAACAGGAAGGGGAAGTTGACCTGATATGAAGTTTTGGACCTTTTTCTACTTTCATTCCTGTAACTTATTTATTACTTGCATATGTGACGTTGCTAATTTGTGTGTATATGTGTATGTCTGGTGGGAGTGTATTCAGTACAAGTAGTAAGTTGGGAGTTTTAATCCCTGTTTCAGCAGATGTAATAGGATTATGTCTGAATTTATAAAGAACTTTAACAGTTCATTCTTATGCTCCAGGATATTTAGGTAGGATAGCACATTTTATTCTTCTTCATCTTCTTCTTTTCTCACTTCTGTACTGGGTCAATCTGTCTGATCAACCTTCTCCAAACAGCTCAGTCCTGCATCTCCTCCTTAGTCAGGCTCTTTTCCTTCAGATCTTCTTTTACTTTCTCCATCCACCTCTTGTGATATAATGGGTCCGATACTCAGAAGGAAAGGCCAGTTTTAAATAAATAATCGCTGCACTTGTAGCTTAAAAAGGGGAGTGGGTAGTGTGGCCGGATCAGTTTCCGTACACAATGTGGGCTTGGGGGTTTCCACCTGCAATAATTGACCAAAGCAAAGCATACAAAATACTGTAAATTACTTAGACTTTCAAAAAGCCATTCGCTCAGTCCTGCACTGAAGATTCTGACTGAAACTAGAAGCTGTAGGCCTCGGAGGTAACATACAAACCTGGGTCTCAAGTTGGTTAACCGACAGGAGACAAACAGTACAGATAAGAGGAGAATGCTCCACATGGAGGGAGGTCATTGCTAGAGTCCTTCAGGGGTTTGTCTTCGGCCCGTTACTTTTTCTGATTTACAATAATGACATTGATTCTGGTATATTTAGTATACTTGTGAAATTAGTAGATGACAGTAAATTTGGGGGTCTTAGACACTGAGGAGGCAGCAAAAGCAACTGAGAAAGACATGAATATGCTTCAAAAATAGGTGAACAACTGGAAAAACACATGGGAAAAAGGAACGTCAATTATAAATACAAGATGGATGTCACCATCCTACAGGAAGGAAGCAGCCTCTGATAAGGATTTAGAGGTTTATACTGACACAACATCATGTAAATAATGTGCTGAGGCAATTCTAAAGTCAAATAAAATGTTAGGTTATATCATAAAAACTGTTGAATATAAATCAAGGGATGTCATGCTCAAACTAAATAACACACTAGTGATGCCACATCTGGAGTATTGTGTGAAGTTCTGGTCACCACAGTACAAGAAAGACATAGCAGCACCTAATGCTCTGCAGAGGAGAGCAACCATGTTCATCACAGGACTTAAGGACATGACCTACTGTGACAGAATGAGAACTGATTTAGTTTTGAGTAGAGGAGACTGCATGGAAACCTAATCCAGGTCTTCAAAATCCTCAAAGACATTGATAAAGCATACCCAGCAGAATTCTTTCGTTTTAACTGTGAATCACATAATGTGAGGGAAACTAAGGGGAAGTGCATTTAGGTCTAGGGCCAGGAAGCACTTTTTTACTGAAAGTCATCACTGGTTGAGACGACGGAGATTGTGTTTTACTAACAGGCTGGAAAGGAAACAACAAACAGATATGGTTAGAGTGGTGTATATGATATTATTTATCTTGATTTTCAGAAAGCATTTGATAGGACGCCACATGAGAGGTTGGGCATCAAACTAAAAGAAGTGGGATTCAGGGTGGTGTTTGTCGATTGGTGCAGAATTGGCTCAGACATAGGAAGTTGAGGGTGATGGTGTGAGAAACCTCATCAGAATTAACCGATGGTAAGAGTGGTGTTCTATAGGGTTATGTTCTAGGGTCACTGCTATTTTTACTATATTTAAATGATTTAGGTAGGAATATAAGTAACAAACTGATCAAGTTTGCAGATAGGTGGATTGGCAGATAACCTCAAATCCATTGAATCATTACAGAGGGTCTTGATCAGCAGACTGGGGCAGATTTGTGACAGATGAAATTTAATGTTACTGCATGTAAAGTATCATACATGGAAGAAAAAATATTAGGTTTGAATACACAATGGGAGGTCTAGATATTGAAAGTACGAGAAGGATTTAGGTGTCATAGTGTACTTGACACTATCAACTGTGAGACTGCTTGATTCAGAAACCATTAAGAAGACTAACACAATATCAGGTTATACAGCACGATGTGTGCAGTACAAATCCAAGGAGGTTCTGCTCACACTTTAAAACACACTGTTGAGGCCTCATCTGGAGTGCTGTGTGCTGTTTTGGTCACCAGGTTTCAAAAATGACATAGCAGTGCTAGAGAAAGTCCAGGGTGATTCCAGGGTTAAAGGGGATGAATTATGAGGAAAGATTAAAAGAGCTGAGCCTTATCAGTTTAAGCAAAAGAACACTACGAAAAAGTTTTTAAAATGGTGGTGGGTCTGAGGCTAGGGATCTGCATCGACAATCGGAAGGTTGCTGGTTCGAATCCCGTAAATGCCAAAAGGGACTCTGCTCTGTTGGGCCCTTGAGCAAGGCCCTTAACCTGCAATTGCTGAGCGCTTTGAGTAGTGAGAAAAGTGCTATATAAATGCAAAGAATAATTAATTAATTATTATTAATTAAAATTCCGAAGGGAATTAGTACAGTGGATTGAGACTGTTACTTTAAAATCAATTCATCAAAAACACAAGAACATAGTTGGAAACTTGCTAAGAGTAAATTTCGCACAAACATTAGGAAGTCTTTCTTTAAACAGAGGACCACAGACACATGCAGTAAAGTACCAAGTAGTGTGGTACACAGTAGGATTTCAGGGACTTTCAAAACTTGACTTGATGTTATATTGTAAGAATTGAATGGCAAGCTTTGTTGGGCTGAATGGCATGTTCTCATCTAGACTGTTGTCATGTTCTAATGTAATGGTCAAAGGGCTAAAAGCCAGGAAGCACTCCTTATGTAAACAGTTGTGGGAATTTGCAACAAACTACTGAAACATGTAGTTGAAAGCAGAAATCTTGACAACCTTGGAGAAGCATCTGGATCAGATAAGATGGACAGCTTAGCTATTAGCTAAACAAACAAACCTGACGGACTGAATGATCTCCTCTTGCTTGTCAATCTTCTCATGTTCTGAATTAGTCTGATCCAAATCATTGTGCTCTCCTGGTAAATCGGGGTTTAAGGCAGGACCCAACGCTGGAGGAGTTTCCAGTCTATGTCTGGTAACACTCACTCACATACACACCATACTCACTCATATCAGGCCAACTGAAAGTTATCAAACAACCCAAACTGCATACCATTTGCACTATGGGAGGAAACCCGACAATCCAGAAAAAAAAGCAATGCAGACTGTAGGAAAACACGCAACCTCCACATAGACGATGAGCCCAGGACCCTAGGGGTGGAAGCATGACCACCCATATTGTGTAATTTAGTCATTATATTTTCAATTACTATTATTTCATACCCAGCACAACCACACTGAAGCCACATTGTAATGCCAGTGTGTGCAAGTGACCTGATTTGCCGAAGGAATGCTGAGAAAGTCACACCAATATTAGCTTTTGAATTTTTGTTTGTGCAAATCCCCCTCTTGAATTTTTCATATTGTCCAGTTCTCCTCCGTGCAGAAAGATATGCAGCGAGCCATTTAAAAACACAACACAGAAGGCAATGTCTGGTTGATTTATTTTTCTGGCCTTAGGTATCTAGCTTGAGAGCAGTCCTGTACATTTTAATCAAGACCTTCTGAAAAATATTTAATATTTAAAGCTGTATCCAGCATGTTCTTAGCTCATTCAAATTCATCTTGCTTTGAATTAAGAGTTGCTGTTCCCCAAGTTCAGATTCCGAAACTGCCCTTGAGCAAAATCAGACCTTGTTACCTCCAAATTAGCTCTACTGGAGATTATTATTTCTGGAAGATAATACTGGTACATGCTGGTGCAGCCTTAAGCAGCAAGTTAGACATATATGTGTTGTGAAAGAATTTCAGATATTAACCCAGGGGGCTCCACAGGATGAACTCAATGCCTTATGAAGTCCTGATCTGTTTAAAGGGAAGCAGTGGAGATTGCCACAAATGTATTAGATATTCACCAAATTGCAAGCAGGCACACTGAGGTCCCTTTGGAGTTTGTGTGTGGGCACCTGTGACCTACTAAGATGCATGTCTGGCAGGAATCACTGCTCTCTGTCTGTGATGGTCAAGGCACAATAGTGCAGGAGCCAAAGTTCAAAGGCTTCAGAGGTTCTACGTGATAAAAATAAGTCCAATGGTCAACGTGAAAGTAGTTACTAGCCAGGATTTAAAACCCAATCTGGTCATACGTTTGAGAAATGAGATATTGGGAGCGCTTTACTGGTGGAAGACAGAGGATTGCTGGTGTGCTGAAAAACTGTTGGTGAGGTTCTTTAAAGCAGTGGTTCCCAAACACGGTCCTGGGAACCCCCTGTGGCTGTAGATTTTTGTTGCAACCAGCTTCTGTTTTTCATTGGACTCGTGCCCTAACTAAGTGAGTCATCATTTCCCAGTGTTTTTAGGTCAATGTAAAAATTATAAAACTAAGTTTGTCAATTTTTAATTAAAATGTACTAAGCAGTTATATGGAGGGTTTTTTTAACAGTATTTCCATTCGGTTTTTCCAGGTGTTCTGGTTATTTAATTCATTATTTACTAATTAGTGGATCTTTCTCTGAAGTACTGTAGTTGCAGCTTTCATCATCCTGGGTGTCTGCTCTGCTCGTTGCTAATTGTCACTATTAGGGCTAACGAAGGGAGCAAGCTACACAGAAAAAGGGGAAAATAATAGGAAAACAACAAAAGAGAATTAAGCATTTAAGGCTGTAGAAAAAACAGAAATATTTCTAAATGTCTTATAAATGTAAAATCCACACTGCTGTGCTTTACTGAATGCAGAATAAGAGAAGAGAAAAAAAAAAGACCAGCTAATTAAATGAGATCAGTCATTATCGATTATTATTGCTGATTGTGAATCAGGTTGGAAGAAAAACCTGCAGCCACAGGGGATCCCCAAGACTGAGTTTGAGAACCACTACACTAAAGGAAGATTAGCAGGCATACTTGGGGAAAGTGGACCATCCATACTTAGTCTTATTTACTTCCCAGGAACTGTGCAGGGAGCAGTCTTTTACAGAAGCTCTCTCTGTCCCTTTTCTTCTTTTAGATTTTGATTAATGCTTCTAACAATTATTATCAACTTATTTGTTTGATGCCTTTATCCAAGGCGACTTACAACACTTGATATACAATGGATATCAATTC
This sequence comes from Polypterus senegalus, assembly GCF_016835505.1. Taxonomy (NCBI): domain Eukaryota; kingdom Metazoa; phylum Chordata; class Cladistia; order Polypteriformes; family Polypteridae; genus Polypterus; species Polypterus senegalus. The sequence goes on from NC_053155.1 coordinate 294,379,837, forward strand.
TTTTGTTCTTCCAAACAGAACACAGACAGGGGAAGTGACATGCTCATGTTTCTGTACAGAGCGTCAGTAGTAGGTCTCAGGGTTTGAAATCCAAAGTCCATGTCATCTGGCACCTGGCTTGACACTCTGCATTTTGAAATGGATTTTTAAATTGAAGATATAGTATGCTGCTGTCATTGCAAACCCAAGCGTTGGGTCTCCTCAACTGTCTTACGGATGAGCTGCAAACTTGAAAGACATCACAGGATGAGCGCAGAGGATCTGAAGGCTACCTTACGTCTAAAATAGGAGTCTCCAAGTCGCGTCCTGGGGTGCTGCTGTGGCTGCAGGTTTTCATTCTAACCCTTTTCTTAATTAGTGAAAAGGTTTTGCAACTAATTAATTTTTCTTTCATTAATTTTACTTCCTTATAATGAGGGATGTTTGATTGCTTTCAAATTAGTTGGGTGAGCTGTCTCATAGCAAGTCAAGGTAAGGTCAGGCATTTTGAGTACTGCAGATAACCGGCCTAAATGTCTTATTTCAGCTTCTGCTCTAATGCTGGATGGGTTTCATCTGATATAATTAGACAGAGTGGAAAAGGCAGGAGGAGTACAGGACAACTATGTAAATGAGCAACAGTGTAAAAGCAAGCAGAATTACAATGTGTAAACCAGACATTGACATACTGGCTGAATTCATCCACGTTACTGTGTAGGGACAGGATTAGAAATGAGTACATTTGAGGGTCAGCTCAGGTTGGATTGTTTAGAGGCAAAGTCAGAGAGGTGAGATTGTATTGGTTTGGACATGTGCAGAGGAGAGATGCTGGGTATATTGGGAAAAGGATGCTAAGTATGGAGCTGCCATGCAAGAGAAAGTTTATGGATGTGGTGAGAGAAGACATGGAGGTGATGGGGGTAACAGAGCAAGATGCAGAGATGCTGTTACAACTACTGTTTCAGTAGAGTGAGATACTTTTTACAGTATTAAAGTAAAATTAAAATATCTCTCAGTTTTTAAAGGTAGTATATAAATAAAGAACTGGACGAGTAAATAATTCTTAAAGTTCATAATTAACGCTTGCTCTGTGGATTATTATTTTGTGATGTTAAAAAAATACTGTCACATGAAAATGTGTCCCCTATTAAAGTGTTGCCAGAGGTCACCACATCACCACCAAACATCACAGACAGATACATACTTTATGTGTACCAAAGGGGAAATTAATGCTTTACAGAAGCTTAAGAAAATATATTACTATAACAAACTACATCTCCCCAACACACTCAACAACTTCAGTCTTGGATAATAAGAAAGCTGCTGCCATCTGATCACAAACTTGTAGATGGCAGTAGGATGTGGTCAGTTGTCCCCAATTGTAGCACAAGTTTACATTTAAAGGTATTAAAGCAGGTCAAGCTTGTTGTATCTACAAACAGTTCATGCTAATAGACGTTTGTTCCTTTCAAAGTTCCCCTGGTTGAAATCACCAGCATTCAGAACGATTCATCATTACAGTGTTGGCAACAGAGTGAATCTGTTGCTGTTAATAATCATTAACAGGGATGATATATTTTTATCTCCCTACACAGTATTCTTTTGGCTGCTCCCGTTAGGCGTTGCCACAGTGGATCTACTTGTCCTCTGCATCTTGCTCTGTTACACCCATCATCTGCATGTCCTCTCTTAGGCCTTCCTCTTTTCCTCTGGCCTGGCAGTTCTATCCTTATTTTTAATGATAAAATGTATAACTTTTGAATCACATATACAGTATATACACAAGAGCAGGTACAATATTTATTACTCTATAACTGTTCAGTGTCTTTACAATCTGTGGATAGAAACTGTCTCTGAACATATGGCTGTCTACCACTTGTCAGAAACGAGGACTAGGATCTGCTACTACGCACATGCCAGTCTAACACTGAGTGTTGAGCTTTAAGATTGATGCACACAGAGGAAGAATGACTCCAACCAATGTTTTTAGAAAACAGGAAAAGTTTGAAGGCTAAATCTCACAGAAAGTAAACATAAGCTCCTACACTCTTAAAAATACTGGTTCTTTAAAAGCATTTTATGGTTCTTTACTGGGTTGTGTGGTTTCCTGTAGAACTATTGCTTGACCAAGCACTATTTCATTCTTTGCATATGAAGGTGGTTCTTTGCATTCTGAAAAAATCCTAATATTTGCAAAAAAAAAAAAATGTAATCTTTATTACATGGTAGGGTACCTAGCAGAACACTAACAGATTAAGAAAACTTGTGCTTAGTATGCAGCAAGAGTTTGTTTAAAATGATGAGCCGTTGGTATTTCACAAAGCTGTTATTATTTAATCATGGTTATTTACTGTATGGGGCCTGTTACTGATCTAAATAAATTAAGGTTCTTTCTAGAACCTATATGTGGATGGGTCTTATGGGAACCAAAAATGGTTCCCCCATGGCATTGCTTAGATGAACCACCCTGGCACCTTTATTTGCAAGAATGAATATCCTATAAAAAGGGCCAAAGATGAATATATGAATAAGGCAGTTTAGATGCCAAATGGGCTGGATGGACATCCCTGCCAGAAGAGGGGAAGGGTTCCTTACCTGGATTTTAGGCTCCTAACAGGCAGATTGGCACCCTGGCCAGGAAGGGGAACGGGATCAGACCCGGAAGGAAGGACCAAAAGGGCTGGATGGACAGCCCACTGAAAAGAGATGTTGCTGGGTTTTTTACTCCACCAGCACTCTAGTGAGCAGTGGCCCTGGATATCATTGCCCAGTGGGAACCCAGCAGAGCATGCTGGGAGATGCAGTCAGGCAGAGCAGCCTTGCTGGGGTTACCGGGTGCCACAAGGTGGTGCTGCAGGGAGGCAAGCTCCCTGTTATAATGGACTTTCACATGACAGGGAAGTGCTTCCATCGGGCAATTGCCCTGGCATCGGAAGTACTTCCAGGTTGTGTAATAAAAGGGACCGCACTCCCTTATCCAGGTGAGTCGGAGCTCGGAGGATATGGAGCAACACTCGGTTGCAGGAGGGCAGTGCGGTGTTAGTGAGAGAAAGGTATTGTGAAGAGCGAAAACTTGTGTCTTTGTGTTTTATTGCAATTTTGTAGAAGAGGTGGTTTAATAAACCTTCCATTATTTGAACCTGGGACTCACTGTGTGTCCGTGTTTGGCGGTTTGGTTGCATCAAAGCAGAAAATATCCAGTGACAGCAGAGGTGTGTAGCAAGAACTTCAGTTCATTATTAATTATCTAGTGATGACCCTTTAATTCCAGGCTGATTAAAAGTCATCTGCAGGTTTGACACACCCAGATAGATGCCTACTTTCAGCAGCTCTTTATCATTCAGGGTCCTGATGTACAATAAACAGGAAAACATCTAGATTAAGCATTGTCTCTACATGGATACCTACGGTAACTCCTGTGTTAGTCAGTTAGCTCCTGTTTTCACAGATTTTTTAATCTCTCACATTAGCAAGCAAACATTCCAAAGATGGCCAATTAATGCCTGTTTCAAAGACTTCAACTGTTTGGTGTCTTAACTGCATACATACCTACTTCCTGGTCATTTATCATAAAGACAGTATATGAATGACTCATAGCCAGCGTCCTGTCTAATGTGCACTTGGCTGCTTACCAGTTTGCCTGCAGGGTGAGTAGATCAGTAAGGGGATATGGTGGCCCTGAGGCTTCATGTCATTATTCAACTGAAAGACTGCCTCTCTAAGCCTTGATCTTGAGGACAGAGGATGTGTCATATTCATCCTTCCATCCACTACCTTGAAAACCAGTAACCTTGCTTCAATCATCGCTTTCCACTACTTGGCCTTGTCTTTGGCCAGGTTAATTGTCTGCCTGATAATTATGGGTGTCTTCTTCTTCTCCCATTCCCTTTTGATACTCTGATTTCTGCCACAATCTTGTATAGCTCCTCTCCAGTAGAGTTTCTTGCAATTTGGCTGAAGATTTGACACCTTCTCTTTAATACTCTTTCCAACACACAAGTCCACCCAACTAATGTTCAAGATTCTCCTGTAGCACCATATTTCAAACCTTGAAATCTGTGAGAGTTTTTATTGATAAATATGATTTTAACTAATTGATTATATTCTAAGGTTTCTAAACTCTTTTGGGACTCCCCGCAACGGGACAACATGCCAAAGAGCGTCCCGAAGCCTGATTTCTGTGTCTGTGGAAGACAGCTTATGAGTAACTGGGGCATCCGCAGGCTACCAGCACTGTAGCAGCTCACAGCGGAAACAAATCCGAGCTGATCACGGTTGTGCTATAAGTGCCTGTCATCGATGGGTGATGCAAAAAACATTATAAATGCAGGGAACAGCATTACTTGGCCATGACCCTGCCTGACTGCTGTCTCTGTGTATAGGAGAGTGGTAGATCCTGCTATGATAAATAACCCTGCTGTTCCTACTTCAAGCTGAATAAAGTTTGTTTGGCTAAAGTACTGAGACTCAGCCTCGTATTTTGGGGTGTAAGACAGGGACTCTCGTGTCACAGTATATTGATTATGCTGAATGTTGTCTGTCCTTGTTAATTGTTAGCTTTTTGCCTTTAGCACTTTTAGGAAGCATTTCATTAAAGCCCCTTGATCTGTGATCCAGCTCCTCCTGCTACTTTAGCACAAGGGCAAGTATTTATAAGAGGACCAGTGCAAGTGTAGCAGAATCCTGATTCCAACAGCCCTGTTTATTAATAACTAGCAAAAACATTAGATGTGAAACAAAATCATATATGTCTGTAATTGACAAGTGTATTTAAGAAGTGTTACCAGCATCTATAAGTCAGTCATCTCCTATCATGTACATATTGGCTCCACTTATATTTCAATAAAATATTCTTTCCATCCCTCTTTTTTGAGGAATTCTACAGGAAAATGTTTCCACACCATACCTGAGAATGGACCAGTCTTGTGTTTGTATCATTCTTTCCTATGTACTGTATGGATCAGCTGGTGTACTTACCCGGCTGGGATGTCCTTGCAATGGAAGGACTGGAGGAGATGCTTCCCCCAGAACACCAGATGACAGCAAACCAAGGCTGAGATCCCTGCATAGGTGCCCACAGGGCATGCCAAGTATTGTCGTCCCGGAGGACAGCCCTGTTGGGGCCTGTGGGGGGCCGCCAGAGGGAGAACCTACTCTGTAGGGCTCCAGCTTCACCCGAAAGTAATTTGGGGCTGCAGCATCATGTCACCAGAAGCACTGGTGCAAGGTGTGCCTGGTTCACATCGATGAGCCAAAGTTGGAGGAGGAGACCAGCACTTGGGTGGAGGAAGCAGTTGCTAGAGACAGAAAGGAAGAAAAGAGTTGTGCTGTATTGTACTTGTGACTGTGGTGGTGGGACATGCTTATAGGGAAGAGTTTCCCACAATAAAAGACTCTTAAGCCTTTTAAATGTGGCCAAGCCTGCTTGTGTTGGGTGTCTGGGGAGCTTGAGTATCTCCTGGTGCCCATAGTACTTTGAGGTAGATTGTTCCACATCAGCTCTTTGTTTTTCCAGAAACTTTCTTTGGCCTTGGCAATTCTAGCTCTGATGTCAACATTGTTCTTTAGGTTTTTATTGATCTACTAGGCTGACCCGCCTTTTAAGGCGACCGTCTTTTAAGTTGACCACTTCTGAAGGCAATTCAATATGTAGATCAATTTGATATTTTATACAAACTCATTAATTTGGTTATATTGCATTTGAGCGGCATTACTTTAATACTCGTAGTTTCTGTTATTTTTGTAATGAAATTTAAACTTTTTTTCTATATTGAGGTCACCCTTTTGAAACCCCCTGATATGTACTACGCGGTGAGGCATTTGTACTCCATCAACATTAATTATTTCCAGAGACATAATTTTGTCTATTTTTCCAGCGCATTGTGCACAAAAGCAAGGGAACGATGGGAGCACCAGAACTCTGCTCACATCATGTCGCCTGCACGCAAGCTGCAAGTAGTAAGTCTGTGATAAGCGGAATACTGCTACGCTTTCCACTCACGGGACGGAAGGACAATCCCGATCGCTTTTATATAGTAAGAAAGAAGAAGAAGATACCACACAGTCTGGAGTAGAAAATCATCTTTTACCTGGAAAAATGAAACTACAAATCCCATCGTGAATTGCAAAATGGATGGGGTGTGTGTGAAATTCCGCACCTACGTACCACTCACGGGACGGAAGGACAATCCCGACTACTTTTATATAGAAGGATATTCCGTGGTATTGGAAGTTAGTTACTTATTTTACTCTTTCATTTTCCATTATTAGTTTTACTTCTTTGAGCCCTTTAGTTGTTATAGCCATGTTTTTTTGTCTTTTGCATGTTTATTTGGTTGGTATTTCATTAGGTACATTGTTGAGGTCTTATGCTGATTCTGTGAACAAAATCATATTGTCTGCAAAGCTTGTTTTCTGTATAATCTTTGATTCACATGCTTGAATTCCATCAAATTCCCTTAAAGTCTGTCTGTATAGGTGTTAAACAGCAGTGGGGATAGAATGCATCCTCTTTGTAATGATATTGCATATTCTTACTTGACAGCTTTTGATACTGTTTAGTGTATCTTATCGCCACTCCTTTATTCGGTGCACACAAATAACTGAATTTCATGGAGAGATTCTTTAAGAAAGCTCAATCGGTCTCATTACAAATTAGGATGAGTCAACATATAGGACTGCGGTAACAGAGTGATCAGATTGTATAGCTTTAATGATGGGGAATTAAATGTCAAAAAGCTAGAAAGCTATAAAAACATAAGCAGAGACAGTGGAATTTAAATCAAGCAAAAGATCACCCTACTAATTGATCATCAGGGGACAACTGACCTCCAAAAACATCCTAGAACAAAAGAACACATATAACAAATAAAGTGTACATTATAAGGAAGGAGCTGTAGATAAAGTGTACCCAGTTACATTTAAATGTACACATTTAATTTTACATAGTATCTTTAAAGAAATATTGATTCTGTGCCAAAGCATATCTTATTACTGGGAAGACTGATGACAAGCAAGGGATCATAGTAAAAAGTTGAAGTCCAGTAGTACCACTTTGCATGCTGTGTTGGCACTCCAGAACAATATGTCATAGAGAGCTTGAACATCATTAGGCATTCTGACATTATCCCCTTTTCTGCCAGACCCTCTAGTAAGGTGACTCCTGTAATGCAGCTGATATTCCAGGTCAGTTTATTAAGGTGTTTGGAATCCCCTGAGGTGGTGTTACTCCTCTATCAGAAGACAGCACACAACAGTATACTGGCCATAACTGAGATCATTGAAGGGCCTGAGACACCTAAGAAGGGTCAGTCATCCCAGGTCCCTTTTCAACAGCATATATGTGTTGTTCATTCAAGTCCGCTCCACTGCTCAACCCTAGGAGTTTGTAGCCCTGCACCACCTTCACCTCCTTCCTTGACACCTTAACATTATGATGACTAATCTCAGATGCTCCCTGGTACAAACAAATTCCCTATCAACCCCTTTGTCTTTTTATGTTCATTCACCTTCTTCACCTCCCTTCATCACATGGGAAAGTCCTCTATCTCCTTTTATATTCCTCATCAAGTAAGAATGCAATGGACTTGAAGTGAAGTGGTGCATGAAATTGGCGATGCACAGGGTGGAGAGAAATGGGGTTGGAGAAAGTTCCCAGGTCTGCCTCATGTTGCTCTCCACCATTTCCAACACATTCAGGAGCCCCACAAGCTGTGACCTGACAGATAGTTCATGATCCAGAATTATTTTGAGCTTCTACTTGTGTCACCTTGAGCTTATAAACCACCACAGATTCTGGGTGTTATTAAAGGCACTGGCTAAATAAAAGAACATACTGTATATAAAAGACAGAGGCACTTCTCAAACATGTGGATCCCAGTAAGTGCGGTGGTCTATGTGTCTGTGTGTCTTTCTCCACTGTCACAACATTCATTAAATCTTATTACATCAAATTAATTATTCAGTTACCTTGTGATGTTGAGCTCCTGAATGGATAACTGCAATTTTAGCTCTTTATTTTCTCTCAGTGTCAAATCTTTTTTTTAGCATCTTTGGCTTTCATCCTGAAAACCTGGCGTTGTTGTTAAACACACAAACTGGAGAAACTGGGGGTATGTGTTTTAGGAAAGAAGCCCCATGGGTGAAGCCTTTACTTACTGCACACTTTTCACCTTAGACGTGTATTCTCATTTGAGAATCATGTCTGGCCCTCCGAGACTAGCTGATGCGTCTGTAATTCTCGATATTTTCTGTCTCTTTTTTCCTATAGGAGTATAATAATGAAATTGTTTCATTTGTCAGGGATTCCATTACTTTAGAAACAGTCTGTGAACAATGCTTCTAGAATTTTAAGTTCCTTTTCACCTTCAAGTTTGATCATTTGGCAAGCAATGCCATCTTCCACCTCTGCTTTACTATTTTGGATGTATTGTCCATTACTTCATGTAGAAGATGGGGAACTTGCTTTTCATTCTCCTGATAGATGCAGATTTACAGTCCTTATTTTTTCTTTAAATGATTTTAATTAATTAATTAGTTAATTAATAAAAATACAATATTTTTAAAAATGTTGTTTGTTTTTAGTTGATGGTTCCAGCGTCACAGGTTTGAATCCTGAACCCAGTCATCATCTAGGTTGAGTAGGGTTTTCCAGTACCGAAAAAGTAGTAAAAACACTATTTTTAAAACTGTATGATACCAGCATTTCATTAATTTCAGTACCAGAAACAAATGATTTTTTCAAGAACTTTGCGCTCATTTGTGGATTGGATTTGGTGAGGAGTTAGGGTTAGGGTTAGGTTTATTTAGCTTTTAGCTTGTACCTAGGGTTAGGGTTACGGTGGTACCAGTACTGAATGCCAAATGTTGGTAAGTCAAAATTGTACTTCTGGTAAAACACTAATACGGAGTAGCTGTTTCTTCAAGGCAGTTTCTCAGGATACTCAAGATTTCTTTGCTATCCTAAAGATATGTACAGTACTGTATGTTAGAGTAATGTATGATTCTAAATTGGCCCATGGGTATATGCATGCATGAGCTGGGTCATGCATTACACCATAATATGATAAGCTTTTGAAATAAAATGCTTGAACTAGAGGGAACATGGTTGAGTTGGGACAATGATATTGTAGGAATTACAGAGTCATGGCTAAATGAGAGTGACAGCAGAGATAGAGAGAGAAAGAGAGAGAGAGGTTGGGAGCATGCGCTGATTACACCACCCAAGTGCAGCCGTGCAGCGGGTGACATCTCAGCACCATACTGAACCATGTGAGGTTTTTTTACAGTGGCTGGAGTGCCAATCCTGACACCAACCCCCTAGTTGTCCCTGTGTTGGAGGACCTGCTTGCAGATAGAAAAGGAAAAATAATATTCAGACTCCCATCTTCAAGATGGAAGAAGGAAACATATCAGAATCTTGTGAGATAAGGAAGAATAAGGAAGAAAGTCAGAGATCTGGCTATTGGAGTTTCCTACAGACAACCAAATTCTGATATGTTGGATAATAACATATTTAATCAAATACAATATATGTGCAACAAACAGGATGTAGTAGTCAGGTGTGATTTTAACTTTCCAAAAATTTATTGTGAAGCTGCTATTGGGAATGCAAAAGAGGAAACTGAAATGGTGCAGACGGAAAGTGACATGTTTTTTCACCCAACACGTGGTGATGCCTGTCTAGATCTCATCTTTTCAAACAATAAAGACAGAGTAACATGAAGAGAAATTACTGGTAATTTAAGCAAAAGTGGGTACAGCAAACTGACAACTTACAACTTTAGGAAAGCAGACTTTAAGGGGATGAGGAAGTATTTATAAAATATCAAATTGGAAAGCAAAATATCAACAACTACAAATAGCAGTTAGTGTCATTTAGGAGATCTTCTGATCCAGACTCAAAATAAGTTTATTCCAAAAGGCAATAAATTAAACCGACAAAAAATTGGCCAAAATAAACAATTATGAAAAAGTAAAACTGAAAATTATAAAAAGAGAGATAACTCTAACTTAGAGGAATATCAGAAACTACAGCACGAGAGCCAAAGAAGCATTCGAAACATAAACAAAGACACTCAGAATGCCATCTGGCTTGAAATAAACTGCAAGAACATAAGGTGAATACCATGGATTATTTACTATAATTAAATAAGTTTTTACTCAATTAAATAATATATCAGTTAAAGAAATGATCTGACCAGTGGACAGAGACAGTTTTATTTTATTAACTTGTTAACCTGATGAAATCAGTTGAAGAACAAAGATAATGCCAGGTTGCCCTTTTTGGCAGAAATGCTGAATAATTGATTTTCGTTCTTTGGCTGCACTTGTTACGGATGCAGCCCAGAACTGAAGAGACTGTAGATCAGTGCAAATACGATTAATGAAGCCTAGTAGGTCATGCCATTTCCTGAAGCTTCAACTTACTTTATAGTAAGATAAATTGAACACCTATTGATAAATTTAGACATTTCATTTATGCTTAGAGCTACTTGAAGTCCTGCTTTAATGATTGTACTGATAAAGGGAACTGTTGATGTAGCTGAGTATTAAAGGCACCACTGCAGAGCCTGAATGAAATCATCTCTGATAAATAAATGAGTAGTTGGTCCTTTTCTTTCCTTTTGATACTAACTGCCTTTCTTTAAAAAAAAAGCCTTTTTATTGTTTTCTTCCTACCTTTTTCCCTTGATAATATTTCAGAGAGACAGACTATTTAGAGAATGTGAATGGAGTTCAGAATACAAAGCTTTTTAGTTATTTAGTTTATTGTCATTGTCATGTATACTTCTTGTCACACATGTGTGCATGGAAAACAGCTAAAGGGACTAAATAATAGTAATTCTATGCCAGACCAGGGGGCAGCAGAGTTTGCCAACTGTTTCTCTTAGTCTCTTGCAGACCATTCTTGGGATATCCCGCTTGGTTCCAGTGCCAACGATGAGGTCACTTCCGGTCATGAAGACGTCACTTCCATTTCTGGCGGTGCCGATGATGCCACTTCCGGGCATGAAGACGTCACTTCCAGTTCTGGTGCTGATGACGTCATTTCCCAGTCTATCTGTTAAAACTGCCCTCTTGTCTCAATGCAAACCAGTTCTGTTTTGGACTCTGTTTTATGAACATCGCTAATTTAAAAATTCAACTTTTGCAGCCGGGAAAACAATATACGGGTGGCTGCCCCAAAACTTCATAATGTCTGTGACTCATTTGTGTGACAATCTATATATAGTCACATGTGCGCATGGAGGACAGTTTACAGGCTTGAATAAATGTGGTTCTCCAGTGGACCAAGGGTTGGCTCTGTACTCTAACTCTTTCTCTTGTTTCCGTCTGCAGACCATCAGAATATCCCACCTCATAAAAGTGTCACTTCCACCTCCAGTCCCTAAGAACCTGCCTCCCTATGTCAACATTTCTGCTTCCAATCCTATCTCTTTCTGTCAGTTAAGAATATATTTCAACTATCTTCGTCCTGTACCTCAGTTCTGTTTTGGACTCAAGTCAGTAAAAACCTCATACAGTAATCCCTCGCTATATCGCGCTTCGACTTTCGTGGATTCTCCCTATCGCGGATTTTAAATGTAAGCATATCTAAATATATATCACGGATTTTTAGCTGGTTCGCGGATTTCTTCGGACAATGTGTCTTTTAATTTATGGTACATGCTTCCTCAGTTTGTTTGCCCAGTTGATTTCATACAAGGGACGCTATTGGCGGATGGCTTAGAAGCTACCCAATCAGAGCACGTATTACATATTAACTAAAACTCCTCAATAATATACAATATGCTTCCCGCGCGGTGCTTGATTGTTTGCTTTTCTATGTCTCTCTCACTCTCTCTGCCTGACGGAGGGGGTGTGAGGAGAGGGGCTGATTGCACAGAGGCTGTTTGCCTAGTGGATACGGATACTCCTCTAAAAAATGCCGCTTTATCGCGGTGCTTCGGCATACTTAAAAGCACAAAAGCACGTATTGGTTTTTTGATTGTTTGCTTTTCTTAGCGAGCGCTCTCTCTCTCTCTCTGAAATTCTCTGCTCCTGATGCGCACACTCCTTTGAAGAGAAGATATATTTGCATACTTTTAATTGTGAGAAAGAACTGTCATTTCTGTCTTGTCATGGAGCACAGTTTAAACTTTAGACTAAAGGGTGTTATTTCATGTCTAGAGGGCTCTAATAATGTTAACAGTGTGGGAGAGTTTATAAGGGATTAAAATATATAAAAATAACCATACAAACATATGGTTTCTACTTCGCGGATTTTCATCTATCGCGGGGGTTCTGGAACGCAACCCCGCGATCGAGGAGGGATTACTATATTGTATTTTTGCCTTTTTTCAACCTTCAATGTTTTAAGCATACAGGACTGCGACCTTTTTCTGTTTCTTTCTGTTATTTTGCAGTATATAAAATGGAAAGAACTGTGTCTGTCTGATTACTTGTGAATCACTGGGGTCAGAACTTTAATGTTGGTTTTATTTGAAAACTTATGATGTGGCCCACACTAGTAAATCGAAAAATAGGCCTTATGATGAGAAGCAGATTGTGAGGGTGACATGGCAGAGACAAAAAAAGAAGAGCAGGGACATCTACTGAGCGTACAGCAAATTGTAAAAGTTGATTATGTAAAAGGAAGAATAAGAATGACAGATCTGGCTTCCCCTAAGCATCAAAGACATGCAACATGACAACCTGCTGGTACTTGTTAAATACCAGGGCTAGAACCTTGATCTTCGGAGGTCTACGTGTTTCTAACAACAGTGCTTGGCAAATGCTGATGAAATCTGGTTTGTGAGCTGCAAGTTAACTTCTCAAATCTCTAAAATATTATAGGTTTATGGTCATTCTTGTCCCGTGTACAGAGAACAGTGAAAATCTTACTTGCATGTGCCAATCGGCATGATAATTACTGAGTATTGTCACAAAACGAGACAAAGACAGAAAAAGGTTTGGGGCAGCCACCCATGTAATTAGGTATCCTGGCTGCAAAGTCGTTTTCTTTTCAAAATACAGCACTGAAGTGCTTACAACAGAGTCCAAAACAAGACTGTCAGAGAAGGGAAAAGGGAAGGCTTTTAAAGGGGGAGGCAGGAAGTGAGGTCATAAGGATCGGGCACGTGTTCATCTTTCATTGGTTTAGTCCCGGATGTGACATCAGGGGGGCCGGAGCTGGCAAGGTCTGTCTCCATTGGCTCGGTCCCAGAAGTGACGTCCAGAGAGACAGGTGGAACCTCCCGGGTTAGGTCTACAGGGAAGTGAGAAAGAGAGTTAGTGCGCTCTGCCACATCCCGGCATGGCTCAGAACTGCCTTCACTCGAGCCCTTTAGCTGCCTCCCATGCGCGTGTGTGACAAGGCCCCCTCAGCCCAGACCCGCCGGGTCGGGCGACCTAACCGAGAGGTCGTGAACCCGAGAGAGCATCAGCGTTGGCATGGAGAGCACCCCGACGATGAACGAGCGAAAACTTGTACGGCTGCAGGTCAAGAAACCACCGGGTGACCCGCGGATTCGACTCCTTGTGCAGGGCCATCCACTGTAGAGGTGCATGGTCCGTGACAAGGGTGAACTCACGCCCAACAGGTAGTACCTCAGCTGAGTGATCGCCCATTTAATCGCCAGAGCCTCCCTCTCCACCGCCGCATACCTGGTCTCCGGTCCAACAGTTTCCGCTCAGGAACATGACGGGTGTTCACACCATCGACACTTTGGCTCAGCACGGCTCCCAGGCCTGTGTCCGCGTCCGCCTGGAGGATGAAAGGCAAAGAAAAGTTAGGTGCCATCAAAATAGGTGCGGACTTAAGGGCCTTCTTCAAGTCACCAAATGCAGTGTCTGTTTTTGCAGTCCATACCACAATGTTCGGGCCCTCTTCTTTGTTAAATCAGTCAAGGGCGCCGCTTTCTCCAAAACCGGGTACAAACCGGCGGTAGTACCCGCTAACCCGAAAGGCTTGGACCTGCCGCTTGGTTCATGGACGGGCCATTTCAGAATGGCATCAATTTTGGAGCACTGTGGCCTTACGGTACCCGACCCACCAGGTAGCCTAAATATTTGGCCTCGCTTAATCCAAAGAAACATTTCTTGGGATTAATCCGAGCCCGCCTCACCAAGTGTCCGTAATACCGCTTGGACATGCTGTAGGTGTTCCTTCCATGTGCTGGAATAGATGACCACGCCATCTAGGTAGGCAGCACTGTATGAGTTATGAGGCGAAGCACTTTGTCCACCAGACGCTGAAAGGTTGCTGGAGCCCCGTAACCCAAATGGAAGGACACGATACTGCCAGTGTCCGCTAGGGGTACTAAACGCGTTTTTCCTTCGGAGTCCGTTAAAGGAACCTGCCAGTACCCTTTGTCATGTCAAGTGTGGTCAGGTATTGAGCCTGTCCAAGCCTCTCGAGGAGGTCGCCCACGCGTGGCATTGGATAGGCATCAAATTGGGAGACTTGGTTGCCGACGGAAGTCATTGCAGAACCTCCAACTCCGCCAGGCTTACCGACGAGCACAATGGGGCTGGACCAGGGACTATAACTTTCCTCAATTACACCTAGTTCCAGCATGCGCTTGATCTCAAGCTCCACTTCAGCCTTTTTTGCCTCGGGAAGACGGTACGGGCGTTCTCGGACAACAACCCCGGGCTCTGTCACAATGTTGTGCTCAATCAGAGAGGTCCTTCCGGGGTGTTCACTGACTACCTCTCGAACGGTCCGGATAACTGTTTCCAGCTCCTGCCGCTGCCTGGGTCTCAAGTCTGTGCCAAAGTTAAGGTCGTGTGTGTGAGCGAAGAGTGAGCGGGCTGGCCGGAGGAGGGATCGGGTCCCTGTCCTTCCACGGTTTCAGCAGGTTCACATGATAAACCGCTCCTTTGGCCGACGATTGGGTTGACTCACCAAATAGTCACCAGTCCCTTCCTCTCCTTAACTTCAGAGGGGCCCTGCCAGTGGGCAAGCAACTTAGAGTGGGATGTAGGCACTAGGACCATGACCCGATCTCCGGGTGGAACTCCCAAGAGACGTGCCGCGTTGTAGTAGCTAACCTGTGCTGCTTGAGCCTCCTCCATGTGACTTTTAAGGACAGGCCGAATCTTTCCAAATCTATCGCAGAATCGCGCGATATACTCCAGTATGTTAGTGGTGGGAAGAGCCTCTTCTTCCCAGCCTTCTTTCAAAATATCCAATATGCCCCGAGGTTGTCGCCCATACAGTAGTTCAAAGGGGGAGAACCCCGTGGAGGCTTGTGGGACTTCCCGATAGGCAAAAAGGACGAGGGGGAGGAGCTGATCCCAGTTCCTTCCATCCTCGCTGACCACCTTACGCAGCATTTGCTTGAGAGTTTGATTAAACCTCTCTACTAATCCGCCGGTTTGAGGATGATACACCGAGGTTTTAAATGCTTTATTTTCAGTAATCTGGCAGTCTCCTTGAACGCTCCGAGGTGAAGGGGTCCCCTGGTCTGTCAAGACTTCTTTGGGGATCCCCACGCCAATACCCCTAGTAATTCCCGTCGATGGCTTTAGAGGTAGCTGAGCGCAACGGAACAGCTTCGGGTATCGTAGCATAATCCACGAGGACTAAAATGTACTTGTGTCCTCGGCTGAGGGCTCTAGAGGTCCCACCAGGTCGACCCCGATTCTGTGGAAGGGAACGCCAATCAATGGAATAGGAACAAGAGGAGCGCGGTCCCTCCTAGGAATCTGTCGCAGTTGACACTCCGGCAGGAAGCGCCAAAGCGGCGAACCTCCTCATTAATTCCTGGCCAGTAAAACCGGAGCTTGATCCGCTCCAGAGTTTTTCGGTGCCCAGGTGGCCACCTAGGAGGTGGGCGTGTGCTAGCTCGCAGACCTGCCGCCGGAAGGTACGCTGCACTAGCAGCAGCCTCGCCTCCTGCCCGCCATGCATTGCTACACGGTAAAGGAGGTCATTATCTAGCACAAAGTAGGGGCCCTGTGGCATCGACTGACTAGTGCGCTGGCCATTGACAAGGACCACTGCATTTTTACAAACTTCAGGGAGTCGCATTCCATTGCTCCCTTCTGAAAGAAGCCGGCGCTTTTAAATTGAAACCGCAACACGGAGAGAGGGTCAGCGCCGACCTCAATGGGCGTGGTTTCTCCCGCCCGCCGCGCGCTGGTGGATGACGGTCAGCCTGCGACGGCCCGGAGTTGCCACGCCAGCCAGGACGGCTGCTTCCCTCTCTGCC
Organism: Polypterus senegalus; assembly: GCF_016835505.1. Taxonomy (NCBI): domain Eukaryota; kingdom Metazoa; phylum Chordata; class Cladistia; order Polypteriformes; family Polypteridae; genus Polypterus; species Polypterus senegalus. The sequence continues at coordinate 294,396,015 of NC_053155.1, forward strand.
GGCTGATTACACGGCGTGGAGGCAGCTTGAGACGGTTCATCTCCGCCCATAACGAGGCCCAACTTAACCCCGGAGTGTTATGTTTCTTCCGCCTTTTAATTTCAGACCAGTCCCGCCCTAGTATCACCGGGTGTGGAGGATCAGGAAGGATTGCCACGGTTACTTTCTGGACTGATCCTCCGTAGCTAATGACACAGCGGCGGTCCTGTACCAGCGGGTTTCCCGTGGACACAGGTTATACTGGTCTTGAATTTTAGCCATTGTCGCGTAGCACAAAACGGAAATGGGCAACAATGGAAGTTTTAAACCCGCTAACGATCACCACGCCTGTATGCGGGACCGCCAACGGGTTTGTCAGAGCACACCAAGCCCTCCTCCCCCTCCACCTGCATTCCTCCTCGCCTCCAAGCGGTTTGCGCGCCAGCGCCGCTGGACGCCGATAAAGCTCCGGTTGTACAGGGAGGGGCTAGGTCTTGGGACATACCCGCTGAGTTTGACAGAAGGACGGTTCTGCTCTCCCAGAGTGTGAGGCCGCCTCTGTGTTTCCAGAAGCTCTATGAGCCCTGACATGTTCAAAACTGTGCCCCAGACCGCTGGGTGAAGCCCTGGGGAAGTGCCAGGAGCAGATAGCAAGCTACCTGCTCAATGACCTGGTAGGGCTTGTTTTCCAAGGGCCGTAGCCACTGCCATACTTTTGCCCATAAGGACCAGGCTTGTTTACTGGTCGGCCTCTCAGGGTCCAACCTCCACTTGTTATTTTACTCACCTGCCAGTCTGGGGCACCCCTGGGTGGTAAATGGGGCTGTGGTTTCACTGGGGGGCAGGCACTCTCCCCCAAGAGAGCATACTGAGTCCCTCTGTCTCCCTCCAGGGCAGCCCACGGTGAGCCCCACCCGCACACTCCCTGGCCTCTAGATGGCCTAGTTCTGCGTGCTGGGAGCGGAGCCCGCACCGGTCTCGCCAACCACGGGCACCCTCCCCGCCTGAATACTCGGCCCTGGTACGCTCCCACCTGGGTGTTTTGCAGGTCCTGTCCCCTTCTCTTCTGGGACTTCTCCATCCTGCCGACTACGCCACTGTCACAAAACGAGACAAAGACAGAAAAGGTTTGGGGCAGCCACCCATGTAATTTGGTATCCTGGCTGCAAAGTCGTTTTCTTTCATCAAATACAGCACTGAAGTGCTTACAACAGAGTCCAGAACAAGACTGTCAGAGAAGGGAAAAGGGAAGGCTTTTAAAGGGGGAGGCAGGAAGTGAGGTCATAAGGATCGGGCACGTGTTCATCTTTCATTGGTTTAGTCCCGGATGTGACATCAGGGGGGCCGGAGCTGGCAAGGTCTGTCTCCATTGGCTCGGTCCCAGAAGTGACGTCCAGAGAGACAGGTGGAACCTCCCGGGTTAGGTCTACAGGGAAGTGAGAAAGAGAGTTAGTGCGCTCTGCCACATCCCGGCATGGCTCAGAACTGCCTTCACTCGAGCCCTTTAGCTGCCTCCCATGCGCGTGTGTGTGACAGTATACAGTAACAGTGTCTTGAGACCACCACCTTCCTTATGTGAAAAATCTCAGGACACATTTGTCTTAACCAAGCATCGACAAATTATGTACAAAATGTGGTTATGGATTCTCTTAGAATAGAATAGGACATAAAGCTGAATATCAAGGGACACAGAGAAAAAACTTTATCACTGTATGACGGTCCAGGTCAGCTCCACACTCCCTTATCACTTCATGGAGCCTCACGGACCCGAAACCGTTGATAGTCATAGACCGAGACAAGCCAGGCAAATAAGGACACACACTTATGGCAAGGGGTAGGTGTTAAAATGTCAGTGCTCTTATTATTATTATTCTTTGTGAGTTGTGGTAATCACAACCCAAAGACACATGATATTCTATATGGTGTTCCACAAGGCTCTATCCTGGGTCCGCTGCTCTTCTCAAACTACATGCTTCCGTTAGGTCAGATTATCTCAGGTTACAACGTGAGTTACCACAGCTATGCTGATGACACACAGCTGTACTTATCAATAGCACCTGATGACTCCGACTCTTTCGATACACTAACACAATGTCTTACTGGTATTTCTGAATGGATGAATAGTAATTTTCTCAAACTAAATAAAGAGAAAACTGAAATTTTAGTAATTGGCAATAATGGATTCAATGAGATTATCAGAAATAAACTTGATGCATTAGGATTAAAAGTTAAGACGGAAGTAAAAAACTTAGGGGTAACTGTTGACTGTAACCTGAATTTTAAATCGCATATTCATCAGACCACAAGGACAGCATTTTTTCACTTAAGAAACATAGCAAAAGTTAGACCTCTTATATCATTGAAAGATGCTGAGAAATTAATTCACGCTTTTGTTTTCAGTAAACTAGATTACTGTAATGCACTCCTCTCAGGACTACCCAAAAAAGACATAAATTACTTGCGACGAGTGCAGAATGCAGCTGCTAGAATCCTAACTAGGAAAAGAAAATCCGAACACATTTCTCCAGTTTTGATGTCACTACACTGGTTACCTGTGTCATTCAGAATTGACTTTAAAATACTGCTTATGGTTTATAAAGCTTTAAATAATCTCGCTCCATCTTATATATCGGAATGTCTGACACCTTATATTCCAAATCGTAACCTTAGATCCTCAAATGAGTGTCTCCTTAGAATTCCAAGAGCAAAACATAAAAGAAGTAGTGAGGCGGCCTTCTGCTGTTATGCACCTAAAATCTGGAATAGCCTGCCAATAGGAATTCGCCAGGCTGATACAGTAGAGCACTTTAAAACACTGCTGAAAACATATTAGCTTAACATGGCCTTTTATAACTTCACTTTAACTTAATACTGATACTCTGTATGTTCAATTCATCATAATAACTATTCATAGTGGCTCCAAAATCCATACTGACCCCAACTCTCTTCTGTTTCTTTTTCCGGTTTCTTTGTGGTGGCGGCCTGCGCCACCTCCACCTACTCAAAGCATCATGATGCACCAACATTGATGGACTGAAAGCCAGAAGTCTTCGTGACCATCATCATCGGGTCCTTCCATGAAAACCCTAAATCCAAAGAAGACTGTTTCATTTATGTTAGGTAGATTGCCCAGAGAGGACTGGGCGGTCTCTTGGTCTGGAACCCCTACAGATTTTATTTTTTTTCTCCAGCATTTGGAGTTTTTTTTTTTGTTTTTCTGTCCACCCTGGCCATCGGACCTTACTTATTCTATGTTAATTAATGTTGACTTATGTTTATTTTTTATTGTGTCTTCTATTTTTCTATTCATTTTGTAAAGCACTTTGAGCTACATTTTTTGTATGAATATGTGCTATATAAATAAATGTTGATTGATTGATTGATTAACAATAAAGTATCTCAAAACAAACACAGTGCAGTGCAATCTTCTATGCCTAAATAAATAATCCAATAAATATATCCATAAAAAAGCATGTGACAGTGGAGGTGGAAACTATTCATACATGAATATCTCTCTATTGTAAAAAAAAAAAAACTTGGGGCAAGACAAGACTTTTTATCCTGCGACGAGACATGATCTTTTGAAGAGAGACACTTTCACGTCTAGCAAGACAGTCAAGTCATGTCATACTTACAACCTTTGGAAGCAAGTCCTGCGAGACGGTGACTTTTGCATGTCATGCCCTACTTACAACCATTATGAAGCAAGAAAAGTAGTGTTTCTTCCCAATGAAGAGGCATATCCGTGAGAATAAAAGATTTGTTGTTTGGTGAAAGTGAAATCTGAAGACGCTGTCACACTTGGGTAATAGAGTTGCACAGATGCACAGGAGATTTTAAAAGCAGAAACATTATTCAGACACTTCAATCAAACATAAGTCTCTTTCAGGAGTGAATCGAGCTCAGTGTTTAATCAGATGGGACAGTTCCATCTCTCAGTGAAAAGAATAGAAAATCTTCCTCTTCATAGGGCACGGGACCCCCAACAGGAGAAGAGGATGTCTAGGGGAGAAGAGAGACAAAGCAGTGAGAAAAAAGGACAGCGGCAGTACAGGCTTTTAAATGTTCGAAGCGCCATGCAAGATGAAGATCACGCAGCAAAACAGCAGCAGCAAGCCAGCAGCTAATCAAGCAAAGAGGAGGCAAAAAACTGTATTTGTTTCCCATTTTATCACCATTTAAGAGGGGGTTTCAGAGGAGCGACCATGTCTCCTTAGGGTGAATTCAGCCCACCTCTTCACAAGGCTAGCAGCAGAGACGTGAAGTGGATTGGGCATTGCGCTGGCCGGGGAATTGGGGAGGGAATGGGGGTGGGTGGGGAGGTTGGTGAGCAAAGCCCCCTAATCCTTTGAAAAATGAGACTAAAATTCCAAGACAGGAAATATTTCCAGAAACTCAGTCCCCAGTGCATCTTTTCTAAAACCAACATCTTCTCAGCTTACCCCAAATGAGATCCTTCAGGCAGAGGAGATGTCCTTCCGACAGGCACGGCCAACCTTCTTTCACAGGCTCGAGTCACTGCTATCACTCCAGCCTCCAAGGCATTTGCTGCACCAAGCCTCACCTCACTCCTTCAACGCCTGCTGCCACTCCTTTTTATGAATGCAGGAACGAGCATCGGGTCATTTCATCTATACCAGCAAACGTTCAGTTCAAGTGACCCTCTTCAGCCCCCTCGACCACCGACCCTACTCTCTTTCTAGGGACTATTCTCCCAGTTGCCTGCTTTCTTTCCTCTGCACCCCTGATCCTGCTATCTTTTACCCCTTTAAACCTCTCACTCTCTTTCATTTGTTCTTTTCTTTCTCTGTTATTCCTTGTCTACTCTTATATTGGCAGATTGGGTGCAGATCTGACCCTCTGCCCACTACGAGGCGTGAATGTAGACCTTTTAACCGAGTTTCCCTGGCATTTAAACTAGGGCTGGGCAAGTTAACACGTTATTATGGCATTAACGCATTTAATAATGCTGACAATTATTTTATCATGCGTTAACACAGTTTTTGTTATTATTATTTTGAAAGCCTCAGCCCTGCTAGCAATCATTAGAGATCAGTGATGTTCTTGTTACAGCGTTTTTCAATATGCTTTTGCTAGAAGGAAAGCTAGCTTTGGTGGTTTGACCTCAATTCCCTGCACATGCATGAGTAGTGAAGAGCAAACAGCTTCCAAAATGGCATGTGGAGTGATACCAAAGTGAATGCTCAAAGCAAATCCGTAGATGACTTTTTTCGTATTATTTCGTATTAAGTGATATGGAGATGTAGATCGAAAACGAAAGTGAGATACCGGCATCTGCTGATCAGTCCCCAGCTGATGGTGGTGCTGAACACGTGCACTGATGGCAACGTTCACCTGGGAGGACAGACACTTACGATGACAGGAGGTACAAACCAGATTGCATCTTGCAAAGACAGTCAGACCACAGTGCATTCCTGCTGACCATCATGCCACCCACAGAAAAGCCGCTGTGTTCACAAACTGCAAACAGGCGCTGACAGCAGGCACAACTGGCAGCAACAGACGTTTCATGTTGATTTATGTGTGAAGCCATTGCTTTGTGCCCTTGTAAGTTTTTTGGAAAAAATATTATCCCTCAAAGAGTTGCTACTAAACATAGATGGTTTATGCTGCTCCCTGATAAAAGAAAATGTTTCTGCTGGTATCTGTTCAGATAAAAAGAAAACAGATTTAGAAATGTTAACTTGCTGTTGTTTGGAAGGTGCCTGTTATAATGTGATCGTGGCTCTGGACTCTGAGGGTAACTTGTTTTTCTATAACAAACTAGATAAAACGTTAATGCCCTGGCAGTGGTTTTATATTTGATTTGATTACATTAATGTTTAAGTTGAGATTTACAAGAAATATTTGAACTGTAACTATGTAAGGGGAATACTGCTGTTAAAAAGCACCTTATTTGATTAAAGTGTTTGCAAACCAAATACACACAATACACTACTTTTGAGTTCATTATTGAATTTTGCACATAACAATGTGATTGTCTGCGATTAATTGTAATTAATCGCAGACAATCATGCAATTAATCGCGATTTAAAATTTTAATTGCTGCCCAGCACTAATTTAAACATTTACTTCTAATGAAGCAACACCTACGGTAACTTACAGCGAGAGCTACAGCGCTGTCACTAAGCACTTTTCTTAGTTCACTTGACAATTCATTTCCCACACAGTACATCACCTCGTCTTCTTCTCTTGCCATCAGAACCAGTTACTCCCACAACTACAGCCACAGGTTGTTCAGTGGTGATTTTGTAATGACATTGTTGATTTGCAAGAACTACAACCCCATTTTTCCACATGACTACTTGTCAGTGTTGAATGCCCAGTTGCTATAGCCTTATTACCAACCAATAAAAAAAAAACATAATATGGGTCGGCTAATTTTATTTTTTTTTCATTGCCAAATTTGAATCTAATCAGTCAAATAATTTTTGCAATTTATATATTTATTGAGCTTCTGTAAAAAAACTAAATTTCCCCTGTTCTTCCTCATCATGAATCTTCAGAATATAGGTCAATGCATCCCATCCTGATATCACTGATATTAATTGCATTAAAATATAATTAAGAGAAGTAGATAAAGTGCTCTTAGAAAGCTCTTTGCTTTTTTAAAAAATATAAAACTCTTATTTAATCAAAAACTTTCAAAAAGATTCTGCATATTGTTAAAAGCAAGTGATATATCCAGTTCATCAAAAATTGATTAGCATATCATTTAAAGTGCACATTAAAGATTATAGTTATTCTTTAAAATAAAAAAAATCCCTAAAAGAGTTGAAAAATATTGGTTAAAAGAAGGAAAAAAGGAGTTAAAGAACTATAGAGAGATAAATCTGAGATTTTAACACAAAAACATTGCCAAATCCTCATCAGTCTGTCAGAATCACAGTACAGACTTGCTCAGTGTTGTTGCCAGTAGTGGACATGGATGGGCATCCCGCCTCTCTTCATACCTAACACTTCTTCTAGAAAACAAGAGAATCTGATCAAGGTGGAATTTTGCCAGTTTGACTACAGACACACTATATTTCCTCATGTACCAGGGAAAGTGGTAGAGCCAAACCAAACAAAATGATCATAAAAGTATGGACCATTATTGACTCACTCTTATATATATAGTGATGGGCGACTGTGTCCCATACCCGACTGGGACACCCCTGCTGCATATGTTCTGGGGGAGCAACCATGGACAGCTCAGTACCTCCCCTGGGACGCTTGGTGGCAGTCTCCCTGGCCGACAGTAATTCCCCAACCTCCCGCAGGGCTCCATGAAAGATGGAGTCCTCCACAGATTGTTGAGAGCTGGGGTGGCTGCTAGAGGCTGCTGCCTGGATTCCACAGCCTGGCTGGACAAATCTTCAGCCCCAACTGGAAGTGCAATTGGGACCAGGTGGTCAAGCACCTGCAACACTTCTGGGTGGGCTATAAAAGGGGCCAGCTACCAACACTCAGTGGCCAGAGTCGGGTGGAGGAGGACAAGGTTGCTTGGGAGGAGTGGTGGTGCCAAGGAGAAAGTGCTTTTGTTACTTGTGTGCTTGGGACTATGTATTGCCTGTGGGTCACGGGGAAGACGTGCACCCACAGGTGAAGAAAAATAAAAGTTCTTGGTGTTTAACATGTGCCTCAGTGTGAGTCTGTGTTGGGTTGGGTGCTATACAGTATCCATATCACAATATATATATATATATATATATAGTGGTAGATAGGGGGCGCTATCGCTCACACACCAGATAAAAGTCCAATAATCGCCACAGTGCACAAAGCACACTCTCCACCACTATACTCATAAATTAACGATAAGTACAATAATAAACACAATAAACCAATCCTCCAGCTCCCAGACGTGTTGCCACCCTTCCACCCAGCTCAGCTCGCCGTCTGGGAGCTCGCACAGTCCTTTTATATATCCTGACCCGGAAGTGTTCCCAATCCCAAGTCCTAGTGACTCTCAATCACTTCCGGGTCAGGTACAAGTTCTTTTCTTCACCCCGGAAGCACGTCATTCCTCTTGTCCACGTGTGCTTCTGGGGCGTAGGGAATATATTTGTTATTCCTCTCTGCAGCGTCCCCTAGTGGCCCCCATGACATCCAGCAGGGCTGCGTATAAAAACCGCAAAGTCCATGATGCCCTGCTGGTCTTCTGGGGACCTTCATACTGCAAGGAGGGCTCCATCTGGCGGCTTGGGGATATTGGCCAGAATAAACAGCCGGCCATCCACTACAATATATAGTGTATATATAAGTATATATAAGTATATATTCAAATATACTGTGGTGGACTGGCACCCTGCCCAGGGTTTGTTTCCTGCCTTGGCTCCATATATATATATATTGTCAAGCACATGTGCACAGGGACATCTTCAGGACTTCAATAGGGTAAAACAATACCACTCCGAATAGAGAGGGGACACTGTCACTAACTCCTTTTCCATTTGCGGTTTAGAGGTTGATTGACCAGACGATTACTGATCCAGCTTCCATTTCTGCCTTGAACTCCTGTTCCTTTGGATGGAGACATAAAAGTCTTGGAGCCACTGGAAATAGGTGTCCACCACTTCAGGAGGACAGAGGAAACCCACAATGTTTCAATTGTTTTGATTGACTGTATGTGAATTTTGAACTCACCATTAAATGTGGATTACTGGCCAACTTTTTTCTGCCTAATGTTTCTTTCTTTAACTTTACTACATATTGTAGTGACTAAGGAGGGTGAGACACAAAACAAGTGCTGGACACATGGTGCTCCAAAGATGCCGAGTTTATTAAACAAGAACTGAACAGAACAGCAATAAAACTTTCCCAGCCCCCTGTTTAGGGTCGCTAGGCACACCTATAAAACAATGTCACTATGGGTTTAGTCTTTTTCCCATTTTTCGTACACTGTTGACTTTTGAGACTTTCTTTCTCTCTCCTCATCCATACACACATGTCCCCACACCCCCTCTATTCCTGTCTCCTCCCTCACCCTGCACACTCACCTTCTATCTTTCTATGTAGTTGTAAAAACGCAGAGCCTGCCCTAAACAGAGTAAATAGAAAACAGTAATTACAGTACGTCACAATATAAATGAGAGCACAGGTGGTACCATCTTGCTGGCTGTAGGGTCATCAGCTGTTCCTAAATCTAGGAACATCTTCAGGTGGTGGAGTAGCAATAAGGATGTCTCCCTAACACCCCTGCAGCCAGCTCTTAGGTTCCTTGTTTTCCCTTCGCTTCATCCTTTCTTTTTAGCTGAGCCAGAAGCTCCTTTTTTCTGTCTCCTCCAGTAGATCTTTGAGGGCCTTGCTCAGCTTCAAGTTTGTAATCTCAAGGGACTTCAGAACCCTCTGAGAGGATGTTCCAGTGAAACCTCTGCATCCTATCTCTACAGGGAAGATGAAAGCTCTCCACCCTGCTTGTGAGCATGCAGCTAACTTGTACCACTCCCTGAGCCGGCACGAGTATAATATGCGCTTCCATCCTAGAGTGGTGGCAGCAAAGACAAAGAAAAACATAAAGAAATGATCCGGGGTGCGAGTAACTGCTCCCTGCTACACCAGCACAAGTACAGAACACACCAGTGAAAGCAAAGTTGGGTTACAAGAGAATTGGCATTATCCCATAAATTAAGGAATTGGACAGAACAAACAAACCCCCTGTATACATAGTACCGCGCTGCAGTGCTCCCCCACCCTCACACGAATCACGAAACAAAACTGTCAACAACATACACCACTAATACATACAGTGAAAAACTTATGAAACCAGAGTTCTTTAAATATTCACCATTAGGCATGACCATACATGACCATGACAGTCCCTTATGCTGGTCCGCCAGGTTCTCTCCCAATTGACTTCACCTCATTCATAAAAAAAGAGAAATGATCATTACAGAAATGAACCTGGGTTCACCTGACTTTTTCCAGAGAGTTGAGTAGCTTTCTCTCTTGCCGTTTTGGCAGCATCTCTTCTCCTATGGCTCTTGCACTCTCTTCTCCTCCTTCACCTTTTTCCTGCCACAGATTTACGTATGGTCGGCTCCTCCCCTTACAGTTTGTTTGGCCCTCAGGGCCAGGTGCTTCCTTCCCCATGAACCATTGGCCGGCCTTCCACATTTAGCCATTCCATCATTAACAGGTTTAGGGAAAGGTGCAAACTGCCAGTGACATGCACACATATCCACGACAACCTTTACAAACTGTCTTGCATACTTTTCACTCTTTCTCTCAAAGGTTGTCTGTTTCCATGGAACAGTCAATTCAACCATCCTAGTAATGGTGGACCAGAGGACGATGTCTAGCCATAAAGAGATTGGGGTGATCTCTTGTGGGAACTTCAGCTGATGGTCATGGTCAGCTCTAATGGTCTAGTCTCCTCCAGGTGACAGGAGGGACCTCATTCTTGTGCTGCTGTTCTGGGCCTTGCACCCTTCCCTGACAAACTGGATCAGCCACTGCGAGGTTAATGGACTAGCCCCATTTGCTTCTAACCTGTATACCTTCAGAATATCAGCTAACTTAAACAAGACCTGGTATTGATGCCATCTGTGCCACACTAATGCTACCATACAGCCAGAGAGGATATGTTACAAACTTGGGTTTCACGAGTCACAGAGTTTGCAGATCTCCTCCAAGCCATACAAGAGTTGCAGGTTCTGAGGGTGTCATAAGCGGGCCAGATCAAGAAGCTTAGTCTTGCTTGGGACATTCCCCAACATCTCTTAAGGGTTATATAAAATAACAAGAAATGCATTTATCATAGTAATAAATAATAAAATAACAGCATCAGCTTTTAAGCATAAGCTCAGAAGGATATAAGACTCAGACACATGCTAGGTGCACATTGGACCAGGATTCAGATTCAACTCTTACAGTAGAGCATTAATGTGCTCTGTACATTATTCATGGTGTAGCGTGCGGATGACCAGGGGAACAAGTGTGGCTAGAGCGTTTCCTCCCCCGGGACACTAGATGGCAACCCCCCTGGGTTACAGAGGTGCCTTGGACTCCCACAGGGCTTAATGGGAGTTGGTGATTGGTGTAGCCGTGTTGGGATTTGCAAGCGCCACTAGGGGGTGCTGCAGCAGGAGCAGCAAAGCCCTTATGTGCAGTTTTTCCATCACACCCAGAAGTGCTGCCAGAAATGAGTCATCAAGCACCTGGAGCACTTCAGGTGCCTTATAAAAGGATCCAGCAGCCACTACTCAGGAAGCCAGAGTCAGGAGGAGGAAAACGAAGCTTGACCGGAGTAGTGGAAAGGAAAAGAGTGACAGAAGACTATTGTATTTGTGCTGTGCTTGTGCTTAGGACAGTGTTGTACCTGTGGGAAATGGGGAAGGCATTTCCCACGAGGAAAAAAAAAAATTAAAATGTGTGTACCTTGAACTTGTGTCCCACACTTGTCTGTGTCGGGTTAAGCTGCTGTATTATAAGAAAAGTAGAGGATTACACTTTGGGCCAGATAAGGTGGAATCTTGATTAATCTGGGTGTGGATAGTTGGGGTTCTACTATACATACATATAGAAAACCTTAATATCTGTGACACAGCCTATCACGATAATAAAATCTGCTCTCACAGTTGAATTTTACAGTTACATAAAGGAAACGAAAATAGTGTTGCTACTAATATGTCCTATGACATGAAATTGTTTAAGTTAATTTTACTCATAATATTTATAATATTTATATGTCGTTGATGGAGAAGTATAGAGAAGGCCAGAAGGAGTTGCATTGCGTCTTTGTGGACCTGGAGAAAGCATATGACAGGGTGCCTCGAGAGGAGTTGTGGTATTGTATGAGGAAGTTGGGAGTGGCAGAGAAGTATATAAGAGTTGTAAAGGAAATGTATGAGGGAAGTGTGACTGTTGTGAGGTCTGCGATAGGAGTGACGGATGCATTTAAGGTGGAGGTGGGATTACATCAGGGGTCGGCTCTGAGTCATTTCTTATTTGCAATGGTGATGTACAGGTTGACAAATGAGATTAGACAGGAGTACCCTTGAACTATGATGTAGGCTAATGACATTGGGATCTGTAGTGATAGTAGGGAGCAGGTTGAGGAGACCCTGGAGAAGTGGAGATATGCTCTAGAGAGGAGAGGAATACATGTATGTAAATGAGAGGGAGGTCAGTGGAATGGTAAGGATGTAAGGAGTAGAGTTGGCGAAGGTGGATAGGTTTAAATACTTGAGATCAACAGTACAGAGTAATAGGGACTGTGGAAGAGAGGTGAAAAAGAGAGTGCAGGCAGGGTGGAATGGGTGGAGAAGAGTGTCAGGAGTAGTTTGTGATAGATGGATATCAGCAAGAGTGAAAGTGAAGGTGTACAGGACGGTAGTGAGATCAGCTATGTTATATGGGTTGGAGAAGGTGGCACTGACCAGAAAGCAGGAGACAGAGCTGGAGGTGGCAGAGTTAAAGATGCTAGGATTTGCATTGGGTGTGGCGGGGATGGATAGGATTAGAAATGAGAACATTAGAGAGTCAGCCCAAGTTGGACGGTTGGGAGACAAAGTCAGAGAAGCGAGATTGCTTTGGTTTGGACATGTGCAGAGGAGAGAGGCTGGGTATATTAGGAAAAGGATGCTAAGGATAGAGCTGCCAGACAAGAGAAAAAGAGGAAGGCCTAAGTGAAGGTTTATGGATGTGGTGAGAGAGGACATGCAGGTGATGGGTGTAACAGATCAAGATGCAGAGAATAGAAAGATATGGAAGAAGATGATCCGCTGTGGCAACCCCTAACGGGAACAGCCGAAAGAAGAAGAAGATATGTTGTTTACTAAATTTTGATCAATTATTTCATTTCATTGTTTTCAAGAATTAATTATAAGTATGTAGTGTGGTAAAAATAAGGCAGTAGACAAGAAAATGGTTCAGAGATGGACACCCCATGCACTGAAAAATCAGCAAAATAAAAGAAGCACATCTTTACAGATTGGAGTTCACAACTGAACTGAACTGACAGGATGAGTCTGTTCTATAAATATGGTGGATAGGTGGAAGAGGTGGAGTTAGGGCTGCCAGAACAGGAACTAGCTTGGCCGGAAGATGAATTCTGGGTAGTGGAAGTGATGTCATCAGGGTTGGCCGAAAATGATGTTAATGGGTGGTTCGGTAGTGATGTCACTGAGAGGCAGGGCCTTCGGATTAACTGCAGGGAAACAAGAGGAGAGCGCCAACTCCCAGTCCGGCTGATAAATTACAATATTTTAGCCTGTAAACTGTCTTCAAAGTGCATATGCGTGACAGCTGTAACTTAGCTCTTAACATGTGCAGTTAAATATTAATATTCCATATTATTTATTAAAATTAATACCACATAAGGGTAATTCATTGCCCTGTACTTCTTTTCCCATAAAAAAACAGCCAACAACAGTCTCTTTACTTTTTTTACACTCAACATTAATATTTTAAGAAGTCAGAAGAAACAAGACAAACTTGCTTATCTGTCATGTTCAATGTGTACTTTAATGAAATCAGTATTCAATATGTGAGCAAAATAAATCAAAGCATAACTCAGGCACCCAGCTAAGCATGACTGAAAGTGCACTGACAGCTCTCAGAATCAGCCTCTGTTTATGATAAGTATTACCTTTTCAGATGGAAATCAAAATTGCTTTGTATCCAAAACATGTTACTGAAGAATCAAATGAAAAAGTTATTTTTTATTAATTATGCCGACAGAGTTTTGAAAACTACAGATGATATTTATTATGGTCACTCTGACTACAGGTCATGTCCTTGGCATTAATCATTTCAGAAATGAAAACAGCGATTATACATGTTATTGCTGCAAGCTAAAAATTAAAGCATAGAAGACTAAAAAGCTAAAATGTAGAAATATAAACAGTAAATATACATTAATTATTCACAATTGTAATTTAAGTGTGCTGGAATGAATTGTGTAAGTGCTTGTGCAAGCAGATCTAAACTGTACAGAAATTCTAAGATTGAATTTTTCCATTCATTTACAGTATGGTCAAGGTTACCACACTGGTGTCAGTAATGGACTGGATGTGCATAATAACACCTTGCATTTATGTCTGAGTGTGACCCACCTATGTTTGCCTACCTCCCACTTTAGGGTTGCATATTATCTCTCTCGCTAAAGAACTCCAGTGCCCATATTTATTATGTGTCTCTGAATTACTCCTAGGAATTGCACTAAAAGTCTGACTAGACTGAGAATTTGTCCTACCCCAGAGTATGACATAAGAAGTAGTTATGAAGCGGCCTACATCCACTCCCAGCCATGGGAGAGTTCACATTTGAGAATGAATGACATAACAGTTTTATGGCACCCAAACCACAAAATTGAACTCATTATTATTATAGTTAGAGTATTAGAAAAATAGGAAAACACAATAAGAATATTGCATTAAGCTGCACATAATTTTTGGCACTTCGCAACATCAAGAATAACACAGTTTGAATCCATGACCACCTGTGTGTTGATACTGTGATTTTGCTTACGCTTCACACATCTGTGCTCATCCACACTTAAAGTAATGACCTTTATGTTGTGGTATCAACTCCAGGAAAACCAGCAATTTGCATGAATGCAGTTTACTTTAACATTACCTCACATGGAGTGGTAGGGAAGTGTATAAATCTGCGTAAAGCCTCACACATCATAAGGGCGTTCAAAGTTTGATGCAACATTTGAGAAACGGTTGGTTGTGACATACACAAATCATTGTTATTGCATCTATTACTCATTTACTACAAACGGTTTGTTGGGTATTTGTGACACTTATTTAACATCAGTCAAGTGTTTATTCATCTTTGTAATGTGACCTAGTATTAAAACTTCAGTTTGCCGAGGTGAGAGGGGGCTTATCTGAGACACATTTCTCTTGATATTACATTTTTAGTATAAGACCTGTGAATACTGCATATTAGCAAGTCATTTTACTATCATGTCAATATGGTGCACTGCACAGAGATGAATAACTCATCTACTGACATTTTATAAGTGTTATGAAGAGCAAAAGAAGCCTTTGTTAAGGTCTTGTTGTGTAAGAGTAAATGAGTAATAGTTGTATTTTCACAGTACCTAAACCAAAGGGTTACCCAAAGCTTGCACCTCCACAGACCCTTAATTCACTTCATCACAACATGCTCCGTAAATACTGATGAGCAAAACGATTTGTGTAGAAATTAATTTGCAGCATTTCACGTCACATTCACAAAATAAATAGCGCTTTCTTTCGCCACTGACACAAGAAGAAAAATGTTTAGTCCTGTCAGGAAGTGTTTACGTGCTTTAATTCCGCATGTCCATGGCATTTAATATTTAAATAAACATCTCTAATGAATAAATAATAATAATAATAATCTTTCACATGTAGGCATTTTGTTTAGCCACCAAACAGTTTCTGATAATATAATCCCCAGCTTTTCTGACTATAACAGTCTTGCAGATTAAAATCCTAAAGATGCATCAGAGACAGAAAAGAAACTTGAAGCTTCTTGGTACTTGGAGAGTGCATATCGTTAACTTCTTCTGCTGGGATCATAAAACAAGAAAGGCAGATTGCTAGGTAATGGGATTGTGGAGGGGACATCTTTTTGTGTAGTGAAATTTCTCTGTGAATGAAAAACAGTAATGCACAAGCTGGTGTATTTTAGTATTTCTTTCATGTGCAACTTTTTAAAAACTCTTGTCTTTCATGGTGGTGCGAATGAGAGACAAAAACATAATTCATTTGGCTGGTGTGTGACTGATTAAATACATTAAGCAGCTGCAAAAAAGAATACTGTTAAACAAGTAAAAAACAAAGTGAAAACAAGGAATTTATGGGATTTGATTTTAATATACTTTATAAATGACATGATTATTAATCCCCAAGGAGAAATGGTCTTTTCACATGACATTTTGGGGTTAGAGTTCAGGGTCAGCCATTGCACAGCACCCCTGGAGCAATTTTAGGTTAAGGGTTGTGCTCACTGACCCAACAGAGTAGAATCCCTTCTGTCAGAAACAGGATTTGAACCAGCAATCTTCTAGGTACCAACACAGATCCATAGCCACAGAGCCACCACTCTACCTTTACATCTTATTTTTCATTCCAAAAAACTTTTAAACCTCTAACAACTATTTTTAGCCAGCTTGGTGTTTTGCAATTGCGAAACAAATGTTTTGTTAAACAGTGCGTGATTCGAAACTTGTCCATTTCCCTCATCATTGTCTTTAAATCAGCAAAACAAAGTCCATTTATGAGTGATTTATGCAATTGTGTGAATGTGCCCAGCAATCTCTCATTCTGGGTCACTCAGTTTTGTTTATTGCTGTCTTTGTCAGAATGTTAGCATCAGCGTTTAAAAGAGAAATCGGTTACTAAGACGCACTGTCAATAGAATTTAGGTTTTACTTGAGGACGGATATATATGGATGGATGATACGAAGGGTTAGAGAGAGAAAGACAGAGGAGTTCAGGGTTTGCTCAGACATTGTGATGGTGCTGCTAGGATAGCCTCTATCTTTCCAAAATCCTGAATTGGAAAAGACAGGTTTGGAAAAAGCATAATCTAGTGGACAATATACTCTAATAATTAAATCAACAAGGTCATTAATTAGGTGATTAAATCATTTTGAAAAAACACATTTAAAATGAATTAACTTTCTCATTTCTGATACATTTAAATATAAATATACTGTAGTTAAAACAAGTGTTTAATTGGAAAGCAAATCTCAATTAGAAATGTTAATATAATACAATTTTCAAATGAAAATTAACTCTAGGGTCAAGGCAAATCACTTCAAGTTATTTAATGTTTCCCTGATTCTATGGCTTGCAAATTTTACATACAGAAAACCATTAGATAATTCCATACAATGTATGCAATAAGGTTCAATATTTGAAGTAAAGGTAAACTGTTTGCATTTGTATTATTACCCAGACCTTCCAGACCCCTATTTCTCATTTTAAATTAACTTTGGCAAATTACATTCCAGTTTAGTTGACACTGAATTGGCTATTTAAGTATCTACCTAAATGTGCAAATGAAAACCTTTTTTTCAAATATTTCTGTCTCCTTTGTAAAAAGACCAGCACATTTTTTTTACGTGTTAATCCTTGAACACTTGTCTCATCGGTTTATTTGCATTCTGTCAGAGTGCTCAAGGGCAGACCTCTGGCCAAGTTGACTTTGGCTGAACTTTTAATTTATGGACTGTGAATCACTTCACGGGTTTTTTTTTTTCTTTTTTAATCTGAATTAATGTTATGCTGGAGTCCCCTGATTTCTTTACAAGTTTCCATTAAGTGATTTGACACCAAAAGGTGCAGCATACATAGATATTTAATAATTAACTATCTAGTTGACCCTTCACACTATATTAATGCATAATTTGACATTCGGTAGATTGTTCAGTTCTCTGTTTCAATTGCCCTTTCACCTTCCTGCATCACTCACTCTGCCCATTTTTATTCTTTTACTGTCCTTATAATATACACTAAATCCCCTGATATTTTTGGACACCTGATCATCACACCTTTATGAACATTAATATGTAGTTGTACCCTTTTTGTGGGCTTAGTAACCTACACTCTTCTTTCCAAAAGATTTAAGAGTATTTCTGCAGGAATTTGTGCCGATTTAGCAAAAAAACCATTCTGAGGACAGTTACTGTGGTTGGATGAGAAGACCTGGCACTCAATCAGCATTCCAATTCATCTCAAGGGTGTTCATTAGTGTTGAGGTCAGGGCTCTGTGCTAGCCACTCGAGTGGTTTTTTTGCACAGGGGCAATAGAAAAGGTCCTTCCTTAAACTGTTACCACAAATTTGGAAGCACACAATTGTCAAAAATGTCTTTGAATGCTTTAGTATTAACAGTACCCCCTCTCTGGAACCACAATGTCTAGCCCAAACCCAGAAAAATAGCCTTGTCCATTATCCTTTGCTCCACCAAACTTGTGGACACTATTCCACTAGTCCATGTGGACTACCATTCTCCTGATATCCACCAAACCCAGATTTGTCCATAAGACTAAGAAGTGTGATGCCATCACTTCAAATAACATGCTTTCACTGCTCCAGCATACTTTAGCATAGCTAAAGTTAGACCTCTTATATCATTGAAAGATGCTGAGAAATTAGTTCACGCGTTTGTTTTCAGTCGTCTAGATTACTGTAACGCACTCCTCTCAGGACTACCCAAAAAAGACATAAATCGTTTGCAACGAGTGCAGAATGCAGCATCTAGAATCCTAACTAGGAAAAGAAAATCCAAACACATTTCTCCAGTTTTGATGTCACTACACTTGTTACCTGTGTCATTCAGGATTGCCTTAAATAATCTCGCCCCATCTTATATATCGGAATGTCTGACACCTTATATTCCAAATCGTAACCTCAGATCCTCAAATGAGTATCTCCTTAGAATTCCAAGAACAAAACTTAAAAGAAGTGGTGAGTCGGCCTTCTGCTGTTATGCACCTAAAATCCGGAATAGCCTGCCAATAGGAATTCGCCAGGCTAATACATTGGAGCACTGCTGAAAAAACATTACATTAAAAAACTGCTGAAAACACATTACTTTAACATGGCCTTCTCATAATTTCACTGTAATTAAAATCCTGATACTCTGTATATCCAACTCAATATAATAACTATTCATAGTGGCTCTAAAATCTGTACTAACCCCTACTCTCTCTTCTGTTTCCTTTTCCGGTATCCTTTTGGTGGTGGTCAAAGCACCATGATGTTCCAACAATGATGGATAGATTAAAAGCCAGAAGTCTGTATGACCATCAACATCAAGTGACTCCGTGAGAACCCTAAATCCAAAGAGGACTGTTTCATTTATGTGAGGTAGAATGCCCAGAGGGGACTGTGCGGTCCCATGGCCTGGAACCCCTGCAGATTTTATTTTTCTCTCCAGTCGTCTGGAGTTTTTTTCAGTTTTTTCTGTCCACCCTGGCCATCAGACCTTACTCCTTTTCTATGTTAACTAATGTTGTCTTATTTTAAGTTCTTATTTTGTCTTTTATTTTTCTTTTCTTCATTATGTAAAGCACTTTGAGCTCCTTTTCGTATGAAAATGTGCTATATAAATAAATGTTGTTGTTGTTGTTTACACTACTCCATCTGATCCGTGGCTTTACATATAGTGATCTTAGGCTTGTGTGCAGCTGCTCAGCCATGGAAACCCACTTCATGAAGTTCCTAATGCACAGTTCTTGTGCTGATGTTACTTCCACAGATAATTTGGAACTCTGTTGTGCAGCAGTTGGTGATCCCACTCTGTGAATCTGCGTGATCTACCACTTCATGGCAGGATATTGTCATTCCTCAGTGCTTCCACTTCACAATTATAACAACACTGAAAGTTGAAAGGAGAAGATCTAGCAGAGCAGAAATTTTAAATTGTGGCAGTGCCACATTAAAAGTCACTAAGGTCTTCAGTGTGACGCATTCTACTGCTAATGTTTATCAATGGAAATTGCATGGCTGTGTGCTGATTTGACACACCTGTTAATGATGACACACCTGAACTCAATAAATTGGACGGGTGTCCACATACTTTGACCATATACTGTAATTTCACCAAAGTTTAAAGAATACCAAGGTCTGAAATACAACCCACTTTCATTGTCAAATGCATCAGTGATACTGTTTAATTTTGGACTATTCCAGTTTTATTAATCACTGGAGAATGATCTGCAAGTATTCCAATGGTATTTAATTCCTTTACTAGTCAGTACATTTTAATATTTTTTAAAAACATTTTGAAAACATTTAACAAAGAAGTGAAGTGTTCAATTTTGTTGTGTTAATTCCTTGTTTATAAGTTCCCAATATCTCAGATGTCAACTCTAAATCCAGTAATATCATACAAGACGTAACAGTATTCAGTAAGCTGATGTGAACCATACTACATGGAGTGAGTAGCTGCGACAATGTGACATGTGCGGAGCCTTCCAGCCTGCTCTCCTTTCTCTCCTGCCTTCCTTTCCTTTACATTGTAACCTCTTTAACACACGTGCGATTAGGAGGAATCTGAGTGGACCAAGTGGAGGCAATTGCCCTCCAGGCCAGGGGGTACGGAGTGCATTAAACCAACTTCTGTTATCTCTGCAGGCTAGATACGTGAAAACCTACCTAATTTATCATCAACATTGTCACTTCCGATTCCGGCGCCAAGAACGACATTACTTCTGGTTCTAGCCACAGATGACGTCACTTCCAGTTTTGTCCTTTAAAGTCGCCATCATATCACTGCTTCATCAGTTCAGTTTGGAACTCAATGAGAGCCTATCTGAACTAAATTCAATACCCTTTTGCAGAAAGGGACAATATACAGGTGGCTGCCCCAAACGTTTTTGTGTGTTTTTTCGTTTGCAGATTAGTTTCTCTTTATCCATTTTTTTTTTCTCAAATTAGAATGCAGCTGTTGGACTGAGTTGGGATGCAGCTTCACAAATGATCACTCTGCTCTGAGGTTTCATTGGTCATATTTAAGACAATTCTGCTACTAAGGTCAAATACAATGGATTTAGAAAGTATTCAGGTATTCAGTCCTCTTCACTTTCTGCACACTCTACTGTGTTGTAGATTTAATTTTCAATAGAGAAATTTTACATTTTTGTCCTTCAATCTACATTCAATATTCTACAATGACAGAATGAACACGTGTTTTCAGAAAAGCTTAAGAATTTATTAAAATTGAAATCTGATATCACTCATCCATATAAACATAGATCTTAAACCCTGAGCTGCCTGGTTCCGTTCCGAGCGATAGTTTAAAAATCTTTTGCCATATCATACAGATAAAGTATGCCACCCAATGGCAGGTGGCATAGTGGTAGCGCTGCTGAGAAATGTGCTATATAAATGTAAATAATAATGATAATTACTATTATTATTGGCTCATTTGCAAGAAACTGGTGTTGACTCCTAGTAATCAAACTGTTATAGTATTTTTATGGTTTATGTTTAATCTGGTATGAACTCATACATATTTTGTTTCATAATTTGTTACAAAAAATATTTGAATAAATCATATTAATTATTCTAATACCCAATTATTTTAATACCCAAGTGTTATGCATCAATCAAAAAGTCCCAACCAAAAGATTTCAACCAATGCGATGAATCCTCCCACTGACAGAGCAAATGGCTAGTTAAAGGCTGAAAATCGCAAACAGTATTACACTGCTCTTCTGATTTATCGTGTGCTCTCACTTATTACTTCACAAAGCAACAGCAAATATCTATCTGACACATCATTACTTATAGAAGATTCTCCTGATCGAAACAAGTCCAAGCATATTATTGCACAATGCATCAATCATACTCCAAATAAGAGGAGTTGTGAGACAACCTTTGGTAAACACACCTCATCTTTCCAGGTTGTTAGCTCTGAGTCAGTAGGTTACACATTCACACACCTCATACCATTGCGTGGCAGTGACTGTGACCTCCAACAATATGTAGATGTTCATATATGGACATAATGAGATACAACTGAGGGTGTGCATAATGAAAATATACATTGTTTGAAGAAGGAGCAAACAATGTAATGTGACATGTGAGTCGTTGTCTTGCACCCCACAAATGAGGCTGACTCTCAGTCCTTTAGCAAAACCAGCTTTATTCAACTTGAAACAGGAACAGCACGTTTATTTATTGTAGCGGGATCTACCACTCTCCTGTACACAGACAGATGTAAATGGGCAGGGTCGGGACCAGGTCAGTGGCCAAGTAATACTGTTCCAAGCACTTATAATGTTCCGTGAAACACCCTTTGGCAACAGGAGCTTATAGCGCGATCTCAATGTGCTCATAGTTGTTTCCATGGTGCTATGCTGCCGCAATGTGAACCTGCGGTTTCCTCTGCGACGGTAAAGCACTCTTCTATGGATGCGCCATTTATACGCTTTGGCGTGTCGTCTTGTGACGGTAATGGGGGGTGAGGCAAAAGCGTTTAGAAACCTCACAGTAAATAGTTTCATGTAAATGTGTAGGTAAGGGTAGGGGGTACTTGGGTGTAAGAGTGTATTAGAGTGGTGGGTTTCAGAGTTTTTATATGATTCATTGTTTTATGTGCAATAAAATTATTTTGAACCAGGATCACCATATGGAGAGGTTTTGGATAGCTAAGGAGGGCCCATGGTGCCAAATTCTGTCTTGGTGTTATCAACATTAAGCTTTAGATAGGTACAGTTGACATGTCTGGGAACACCTCAGAGGTGAACAAACTGCCCTGGCATTACTTGTATATGAGATATACTGTATCACAAAAATTTTTTAAATGTTGCTTTGAGCGTCTTTTGTTTTTTTCCTAATTTAGCTGCAGTTTCTAAGAAAAGGGATGTTTAGATTTGACACAAATACAGATTGAGAATTTATCTGTTAGGTTTTATTGAAAAATGCCTGTCCTGCCTTTACTGTTTTGAATAATAAAACATTATTGTGGGTATCCCTCTCCCTCACGTGGAGATTGCTGAAAAATGCCCTCAGGGTCTAATTTAATTCAGAACTTTGTAGAAGCCACTTTGGCAACAGTTCCAGCTTTTAGTTTTTTTTTAGGTACAAGCTTTGAACACCTGGATTTGGGCAATTTATCTCATTCTTCCTGGCAAATCCTACTGGACTCCATTAGAAGGGATGAGTAGCGTCTGTATACTGCCATCTTCAGGTTTCTCCACAGAGCTTCTATGGGCTTTAGGTGTGCCCTTCAAGAACAGTCAGAGACTTGTCTCAAAGCCACTCCAGCATTGTCTTGGCCCTGTGCTTTGGGTCATTGTCATTTTGAAAGGTAAACTGTCACCCTAGTCTGAGGTTACAGGCACTCTGGAGAAGGTTTTCCTCAAAAACCTCTCTGAATAAAGTCCTTTTATTCTGACCAGTCTCCTTGTTCCTGCCACTGAGAAGCACCCCCTAAATCATGATGCTTCCACCACCGTGATACACTGTAGGGATGGTGTTAG
Source organism: Polypterus senegalus (assembly GCF_016835505.1). Classification (NCBI taxonomy): domain Eukaryota; kingdom Metazoa; phylum Chordata; class Cladistia; order Polypteriformes; family Polypteridae; genus Polypterus; species Polypterus senegalus. The sequence continues at coordinate 294,418,932 of NC_053155.1, forward strand.
GCAGATGATGAGCAGTTTGGTTTTCACCAGACACAGTAGTTAGAGTTCTACCCAGAGAGTCTAGATTTTGTCCCATCAAGCCAGAGAATCGTTTTTCCTCATGCTGTCAGAGTCCTTTAAACTCTAATATACATTTTACTGAAGAATGGCTTTTTCATCTATTCACTCATTGATGGATTGCTTCTGAAATGGTGTGGGCTGTAGGGGCCGTCTCACGACCCCCCAAAACCTTGACAAAACTTTACCAACACAGTTTCAGTACAAACACCAATCGTTTTATTTACAAATACCTTTCAAAGGTTTCTTCCATTTAACAGTCCACAACTAAAGCACACTCCTTTCTGCTCTTCTTCTCCCAAGGGTGCCTTGCTTGACTTATCTCCCAGTGTTGATTCTCCACGAGAGTGGAGGTGGCCCTTTTTATGCCGGACCCAGGAGTACAGGGTGGTCTAGATCTAATTATGCAGTTATGAAAAGGCGAACACATCGCACCCGCTGTTCAAATGACGACCGTCTCCCCGCCATTTTGGAATGCAGGGCAGGTGCTGCCATCTATTGGTAACAAAAAGAATTTTTTGTGAATTCTCAATGTAATAAACTTAATAAGTTATAGCGTAATGAAAATTGCATAATTAGATCTGGACGATCCTATACTTCTGGTGTCAGGACACCAAAAATAGTTAGCACTCCTCGGTTAGTCAGGAACTCTGAAAAGTATGAACAGCTCCTTCCTGCAGCTCCCCCTTGTGGGCCCCTCAGGATCCAGCAGGGCAGACCCACTGGACTGCAATACCCAGTATGCCCAGCAACCATATAAATGGGCACAAGAATAATGCCATCCACTATGTCAGGGGAGGATATATTCTTGAAGGGCTGTCTCCTCCTGTCTGTTCCCAACAACAATTCATTTCTTCTATAGTCCAGAATCACAGAAGGAATGCCTCAATGAGCTTTAACAGGCCCTGTTTTTGACAGCCTCACAGCCTTGACTCCCTAAGAAGACAAGAATCCCAGCCTCCCTGTCAGGTAAGGGAACGGGACTCATCCTAGCTGGGACATCAGACTTTTCCAACCACTCCTCACAATGGTGTTCCTTCTGAGGACTTTTGATGTTGTATTGGAGTTTCTATTGGGTTCCTGCTCACCTCCATGACCAAGTCCTTTTTTTTCCTGGTTACTGGGTTTGGCTCAGTGATCAAACTCTTAGAAGAGTCTTAATGGCTCCAAACATTTTCCATTTCACAATTATTGAGTGCTCAAAGCTTTTCATCCCCTTGCCCTGATCTATAATTCACCACTTTTATCAAACAGGTCTACAAGGAGTTCCTTGGCCTTAATGGCTTGGTTTTTGTCCTGACATGCAGTGTGAATTGTGGGACCTCATATACATAGATGTGTGCCTTTCTAATTGATGTCCAATCAATTCAGTTTGCTACATTTTAGGTGAATATATTTTTCCCACAGTTCTGAGCTAATACAGAGTGATTCTATTTTCTTTACCTATAGAAATTTATTCTAACAAATATTATATAATACTAACAGTATATTTTAGGTGACTATAACTCTTTTTACTTTGTAAGTAATCTAGGTAATGCATATGTAATCATGAAAAAATTCCACCACCGTTTTCAACCTCCCTAAGTGTGAAAATTATCATTAGAGATAAATGACTGTGTATCGTTATTATCAATTAGTTAGGATGACTAACAAAGAGATATGATATTTGAGAAATATTGCGCCACTAGAAGTGGTTCCGATGACCTTTTCCTCTGTCTCAGTATACAAGAAAGTCGAGGGGATAACACTCCTGATTTTTTTTCAAAGTGGTTAAAGTCATTGCAGGAAAGGTGGATGAAGTGTGTGGAGCTATCATTGAAAAATAAACATTTTTTGAAAAGTCTTTTCTTTCCTACTGAGGTAGATAAATTATTGAAAACCCCTTGTATAATTAAGTAATTATATCAGTCTTTATATGTTCCTAAAACTGAGAAATGTTCGTATTAATTTGTAAATGTATGCATCATCAGTTTAGTGGAAGATGTCTAAAACAATTTAGAGTTTAGAAAACCATTTGGTACCTTGATCTTGTGCATTAGGTCATTTGAAGCTTTTTTTAGGACCCAATCTCAATTTTTCTTTGATTTCAGTCATTAAATGTTGATGACTTTAATCTTCAGCAGACTGACAAAAGCTCCTCTGATGGAAATACAAGTAGATATAGACAGACAACTATGTAATTATGATAAATTAGCTATAGGTGTGTCCATTAAAATATACCTGGGAAGAAAACTTTGATATTATAAACATAGGGTTTGGGCTGAAGGACTTGCTATTGATGTAATTCTGCTCTCTTTTTAAGTTGTTTAATATTGAGCTGATAATCAAATGAAGCCGCAGTTCATCTTTTAAATCCTTTTTTATTGTGTGACTGTGGTTTGAGTGAATATATTTTTCCCACAGTTCTGAGCTAATACAGAATGATTCCATCTTTTGCTTCTTGGCTACAACTCATGTAGGTAAGCCTGGTGTGTTTATTTCATTGGGCTCTTTTTCTTGGTACTAGGTGTACCATATGAACGGGCATCCCAGCCAATTACCTGGATGGGAGGCCCGAGAGAAACATTATTGGCCAGCTGGGCAGAAAGTTCATAACATGCCCAGTCGGTATAAAATAATGGAGGGACCAAAGGAAGCTGGAGCTTTGGAGTGGGTCCATCCCCCTATACACTAGGTGGCAGTGGTCCTTGTGTAAGAGCCCAATTGGGACACCTGCAGGGGCGCTAGGGAAATGGAGTCCAGAAGTGCAGTCCTGTAGGATTCCCCTGGGATCAGTAGAGGGCACAGTCGGGGTAGGTCCACTCTACTTTTTCTATGACACGGAAGTTCTTTGTAGATGGGACGGAATGATGGTGGAATAAAAATCTTTATTTTATTCTTTTAAATGCGTGGTGTATTGCTGGGACTGTGGTTTGGTTTACTGTATATGCTGCTTTCATTATCTGTCTATCTATCTATGATAGATAGCCCAAAGCTATTCCAACATGGTTTCTATTGAAAACAGAACTGATATCTTCTCCTATTTATGCATAACACTTTGCACCCATAAACCCACGTACAGCCATTGCAGCATATTGGCATAGCCAACATTATAAGTTAAGGTTTTAATTCCCAAAAACAATTAATCTTAAATATTAATGAACACGTTTCATCCAGTGCCAAGTAGGATTTAATTCCAAAACTCAGTACTTCCTACCATCTGACTGCAATTGACCATATTGTGGTTGCTAGCTGGCAGCAGCTTCATCCAATGGATCTTTGGTAATGATTCTTTTTAATCAATCTATAAAAAGTCAATGTGTGTATGTATGTACGTTCCAGCATCACTTCCGAACGGCTGGAGCAATTTTCATGAAGCTTAGTACACATGTTTCTCATTGGTCGACTAAAAATACTGTATGGTGAAATCAACCCTAACCCACCCCTCTGGGTAGGGTGAGGGTGATCTTGCGTCTTGTATGCATGTTATCATCTAGTTGACACTCGGAACGACCACCAGAGGGTGAAAAAGAGGTGACAGCCAGAATTCTTTATGTTTGAGCGCCACCGCACCAATGTTACTTTTGAAATTAAATAGAGTTGGCTGGTTCTGAGCGTAAACTAGATGATAACATACATACAAAACCGCAAGACAAACACATTAATGAGTCTTCGTTGTTTGTTAATTTATTTTTATTTTTAAATTTGTGTTTTTTTTTAATTTTATTTTTCTCAAACAATAATAATAAAAAAAACAACAACTTTATTTTCCTCCTGGGAAATGCTGGGTTTTTCAGCTACTAGATGCTATATATTTTGGATTGCACTGTGGTAGCACTGCTGCCTTGCAGTAAGGAGATCTGGCTTGTTGTCCTCTCTGTGTGGTGTTTGCATGTTCTGCCCGTGTCTGCGTGGCCCACAGGGTGCGCTGGTTTCCTCCCACAGTCCAAAGACATGCAGACTAGTTTGTTAGTGGGGTGTGTGTGTGCAGTTGCCCTGCGATGCACTGGTACCATTTCTAGACTTTGTTCCTGCCTTGCGCCCAATACCAGCTGAGATAGGCCTCTGCCACCCTAGTCGGGATTAAGTGGGTTAGAAAATAACATGATACATATATTTTTTGCCGGTTTTGTCCATCTATATTATACTTTGATATTTTAGTAGTTGAGCTGTTTCCTTCTGTCTTGCTTGCTTCCTTGCTTTTCTTGAACATACCTCATTTTGAAACAATGTGTGCAATTTTGCCTCATGTGCTATACTATTGATCTTACACTCTTATGACATTCCATTATATGAAATGTAGACTGCTTAACATGTTGTTACAGCCTTGCGCTAAACTCATTTAAATGTATTTTGTCCCACATCAAACAACATTCAATTTGATTTGTTAAAAATAAAAAACTGAAATATCACTTTGACACACATATTCTGGTAACATCACTTCAAGGGAGGCTAACCAAATCAACAAGCTAATTAAAAGGGCAAGGCTCAATTATAGGACACACTAGTGCATTCCATGTTAATGATCATCGCTGAGAAGTCCACTTGTGGTCAATTTAATTGATTGGGCATGATTAGGAAAGGGACACATTTTTTTATAGAAGGTCCAACAGTTGACAATGTGTGTTAGAGCAAAAACCAAACCATGGAGTCAAAGAAATTTAGAGTTTAGAGACATGATTGTGTTAAGACACATATCTGGAGAAGGCCACAAGCAATCTCTGCAGCATTGAAGTCTCCCAAGAGCATAGTGGCTTCCATAATTCTTAAATGGAAGAAGTTTGGAACAATGGCTCTTCCTAGAGTTAGTTACTTGGCTAAACTGAGAAACTGAAGGAAAAGAGCTATGAGAGGTAAGAGTAGTGACCAACAACTGCATGGTCACCTCGACTGAGCTCCAAAGAACCTATGAGGAGATGGCAGAATCTTCCGGAAGGCCAACCACCACTTCAACATTCCACTAATGGCGGAGTGACCAGACAACACAGGAAAATCTGATTGGAGTTTGCAAAAAGACACCTAAAAAACACTATGAGAAGCTGTGATTCTCTGGTCTGAAGAAACCAAGACTGTTTGGCCTCAATTCTATGCATCATGTCTGGGAAAAAAAATAGACATGACTCATCACATGTGTAATGCCATTCCAATGGTGAAACATGGTGGTGGAAAAAAAATCACACTGTAGAGTTATTTTTCAATTACAGGGTCTAGAAGGTTAGACAGGGTTGAGGAAAGCTGAACACAGGAAAGTATAGAGATAATACCCTTTATGAAAACCTGCTCTTGAGTGTTCTGGACTTCAGACAGGGCCAAACGTTCACCTTCTAACTTGACCATAACTCTAAACACAAAGAAAAGATAACACAGGAGGTGTTTAAAGACAACTTTGTGAAAGCACTTGAGCACCCCAGCCAAAACCCAGATTTGAACCCAATCGAAAATCTCTGGAGGGACCTGAAAATAACTGTCCACTGATTTATCCTACCAGACTGAGCTTGAGAGGATCTACAGAGAAGAATGGCTTGTCATGTCATTCCCAAGAAGACTCCAGGATGGAGCTGCTGCCAAAGGTGCTTCAACTAAGTACTTTTTAAAGCAAAGGTGCCAGAGCAATTCTTCAGAGCAAAGCCATAGCGGAACCACCTTTGGTTCCTAAAAGTCCTATCCACATCCGTAACAGGCTGTGTTCTTCTTGCTTCTTACTAACTAGATAGATAGATAGATAGATAGATAGATAGATAGATAGATAGATAGATAGATAGATAGATAGATAGATAGATAGATAGATAGTGTCACACACGTGCGAGTAGGAGGCAGCAAAAGGGCCTGAGTAATTGTAACAAAACATACGACCAGGGGGCGGCAGAGTGCGCTGACTGTCTTTCTCAGTTCCCTACAGAGCTTTCCAGGGAAATCCTGCAAGGTTCCAGCACCTCAGAAGACATCACTTCCAGTGCCAACCCCTTTGCTGACATCACATTCGGACCAGAAGACATCACTTCCAATTCCGGCCCAGTCATAGGCATACAAAGTACACTTTAGACACTGAAACAGTTTCCAGAGGGACCTTTTATGGGATGGAACCGTAAGAAGTACAATCATGAAGGAAGGGAGGACAACGAGGGACAGGACATGAAGTCATTGCGGGGGTACTGTACACTTATGCGGAACTGTGTTATTGGTAAGTCGTCTATTTACTTTTTGTCAGGTTTCATCTCTTCATTTTTCCTACTGAGTAAGAGAGAAAGGCATTAGCGTGATGTCCAGTAGTTCCCTCCTGCCTTATTCTATGCTCTTTCGAGCCTGTTAGCTGCGACAATAGATAGATAGATAGATAGATAATCCATCCAATATCCAACCCATCTATATCCTAACACAGGGTCAGGGGGTCTGCTGGAGCCAATCCCAGCCAACACAGGGCACAAGGCAGGAATAAACCCTGGGCAGGGCACCAGCCCACTGAAGGGTACACACAAAAGGAACAATTTAGGATCGCCAATGCACCTAACCTGCATGTCTTTAGGAGGAAACTGGAGCACCAGGAGGAAAGTCACGAAGACACAGGGAGAACATACAAACTCCACACAGGAAGGACCCGGGAAGTGAACCCAGGTCTCCTTACTGTGAGGCAGCAGCACTACCACTGCCCCACCGTGTCGCCCTAGATAGATTAAACAAACTTTATTAAATTCATTATTAAATTCATTAAAACCACATGATCCAACCATCTCATTTAATTCCTCCTTCATTGTAGCAAATATCCAAAGCTCACATTCAATCTCTCTCCATTCCTCAGTCCCACTCATTCCTTACCATACTCTTACCATAAACATTCTACTATTTTTTCATATTTACACAGTACAGTATTATATTACAACATTAGAAATGGACCATGGATCAATGAAAGAAGGTGGCCTGGTCTGATGAAACATTTTTCTTTTAGATGTGGATAGCAGGGTGCATATGTGCTGCTTACGTGGGGAAGAGATGACAGCAGGATGCACTATAGGAAGAAGTCAAGCCAGCTGAGGCAGTGTGATGGTCTGGCTAATGTTCTGCTGGGAAACTTTGGGTCCTGGCATTCATATGGATGTTACTTTGGCACGTACCACCTACCTAAAGATTGTTCCAGCCCTACATGGAATCCTTCATGGCAACAGTATTCCCTGCTGGCAGTGGCCTCTTTCGAAAGGAGAATAATATGCCCTTCCATACTGCATAATTGTTCAGAAATAGTTTGTGGAACAGTTCAAGGAGTTCAAGGTGATCACTTAGCCTTCAGATTACCCAGACCTCAATTTGATCAAGCACCTGTGGAATGTGCTTGAAATACAAGTCTGGTTCATCAAGGTCCCACCTTGCAACTTACAGGACTGAAAGTATCTACTGCTAACATCTTGGTGCCAGATACTACAGGACACCTTCAGAGGTCTTGTGGAGTCCATGCCTTGACATGTCAGGAATTGTTTTGGTGGCACGAGGGGAACCTACACAATATTAGGCAGGTGATTTACTTTATTTGTTTCCCAGGGGAAATTTGGCTTTTTACAGAAGCCCTGTAGATACTGTAAATAAATAAATAAACGAATTGATAAAAAAAAATATATACATACACACACACTATGACCTGAACACACAGCAGAATGACTAAAAGGAAAGAAAACTTCTGACTTTGCAGTCACAGTCCCAGTGAGGCATTAGGCAGGTGTATTGCTGTTGGTGTAAAGTAGCACCCGTAGGCTTTCTTGATAAATGTCTGCTGAATGATTAGTTGGCTGCAAATCCTCAGTGTCAGTGTGTCAAAGGGAGGATGTGCAACATTAATTGTCATGTTAATCCTCTCCTTTGTTTCGACCTCCATGGGGTCCAGAGTGTGTCCCATAGTCCACCCTTCTAATTAGCTTGATGATTCAGTGGTCCTCTCTTGAAGTGATGTGATCAGCCCAGCACACCACCATGTAGGAAATCACACTGGCGATCACTGAGTTGTAGAAGATGAGAAGGATGCCACTTCCCACATTAAAATGAATGCAGTCTCCTAAGGAAAAAGAGCCTCTTCTGTCCTTTCATATAAAGCACCTCTATGTTGCTGCTGACTTTTATAAAGCTTGTCAGGGCCAAGGTGAATACCCCTAAGCCCCTTTCTGTCCAATGTCATTTTCACAGACAACAACAGTATAAGGGTATCCAATGTTTCGAGAGTCTTGTTTCTTATGCATGTGGAAAGCCCAGAAAATGACCATTTTCCTAGTTTTGTCTCTTTTTGCTAGTCCTTCTTGCTAATGTACAAATGGTGTCTGTCTGCTCTTTTGCGTTCTGACAAAAGCCCCTCCTTTGCAAGCTTGCCTTCTCTGCCTTTTCTCTGCTAAAACTTTGACTGCCCTTTGCCCACCAGAAAGGTTCTTCTTTACAAGCTTGTCTTCTGACTGCTTTCTGCAGAATTGCCTCTCTGTTAAGGCTTCCTCTTTCTGTGTGGCCTAGATAAGCTAATACCTCAGACATGCAAAAGTTAAAAAAAAAAAAAAATGAAATGTAACCATTTTTTTAAATTCTTACCTTCTTATCATCTTTAAATACTTTCAACATTTTAAAGCTAAAAAAGAAATTCACGCCCAATATATATCGTTTGCAAAAATGTTTAATGTGCACTAGGCATACAGCAGGGAAAAGCACAAGTCAGCTCAATTTTGAGCTGTCAATTAACCTAACCTGTAGGTCTTTGGAAATGTACAGTAGGAGGAAACCCACACAGACATAATGAGAACCAGGCGGAAAATGTGACCCCTGGACACCTGATCCATGAAGCAGTAGAGCCTACCACTGCTCTACAGTGCTCCTCCTTATTGAAACTCAGTTAGTGCTTATTACATTTCATTGTCCAGTCATCCTTGGTGTGAAGTATTAATTAGGACGGCCTTCAGAACTGTAAAACATCATTAAACAACCAAGACCTCCATTGTTGTTTTCCTCTTTCCATTTACTTTAGAAATGTGTCTTTTTTTAATGTGGATTCCTATTAAATTATCTTTGAAATATTATGAACTGGGATCTTGAGCCACTAGGTTGCCACCTAAACCCCTTTTTAAGTTTGAGACCTTAAGGAATATAATGCCTGTGCTCCAATTCTAAAAATAAATGCAAACAATTAACTTATATATTTACATTTATTTATATTTATTTTGCATATGCTTTTATGTGAGTTACAAGAGGCTAACATAGTCATGCAGACATTAGTCTGGGGAACTGTTTGGGAACAAATGTTACAGGACAAGGTTACAAAATTGATCATCACAAATGCAGAGCTCCTTGACTCTATGAAAAACTGAAAATTTGTTTTATCAATTTGACCGAAATTCTCTAAACAATAGAATCTTCAAATGGTTCTTAAACACTTTGAGGGAGTCAGAATTTCGAATGGAGGTGGACAGCTTTTTCCACCAGCTAGAAGATACATTTAAAACGGGTCTGGACTGAGAAGGAGCACAGGACTTCTACACGTGTCTAAATATATTTAGGTGCTAACCCATTGACTACTCTGTAGAATTTACGTGCTGCTACAGGGAGCCAAGGTAGTGGTCTGAAAACAGGAGTGATGTGTACCCACCTCAGCTGATTAAACACCAGATGTGTATCTGCATTCTGAATCATCTGCAGTGGCTTGGAGACACATGCCAGTACGCTTACCAGCAGACAGTTGCAGTAGTCCAGATGTGACAGGACCAACTCCTGGACCAGCAGTTGTGTTGCAGAAACATCAGATATGGTCTGATCCTGTGGATTTAACACATGGTGAATCTGCAAGATCTGCAAGAAACAGTTGAAACAAGGTCAGAGAACAACAGCTGGTTATTGATCACCATCCCAAAGTTGCGTACAGATTTAGTGGGTCCTAGCAATAATGAGCCAAGCTGAATAGACAAGAGGAGATGAACAGATGGACAAGCTGAGATAATAAGAAGCTCAATTTTGCCAGGTTGAGCTGGAGATAGTCTAGGTCAGTGATGGCGAACCTTTTAGAAACCGAGTGCCCAAACTGCAACCCAAAATCCATTTATTTATTGCAAAGTGCCAACATGGCAATTTAACCTGAATACCACCTAAAACTGAACACCAGCAAAACCAAACGAGCTGGTGGTGGATTTTAGGATGCCCAGGCCCCTCATGGACCCCGTGATCATCAGAGGTGACTGTGCAGAGGGTGCAGACCTATAAATACCTGGGAGTGCAGCTGGATGATAAATTGGACTGGACTGCCAATACTGATGCTCTGTGTAAGAAAGGTCAGAGACGACTATACTTCTTTAGAAGGCTGGCATCCTTCAACATCTGCAATAAGATGCTGCAGATGTTCTAACAGATGGTTGTGGCGAGTGCCCTCTTCTACGCGGTGGTGTGCTGGGGAGGCAGCATAAAGAAGAGGGACACCTCACGCTTCGACAAACTGGTGAGGAAGGCAGGCTCTATTGTAGGCACGGAGCTGGACAGTTTGACATCCGTGGCAGAGCGACGGGCACTGAGCAGGCTCCTGTCAATCATGGAGAATCCACTGCATCCACTGGACAGGATCATCTCCAGACAGAGGAGCAGCTTCAGTGACAGACTACTGTCACCATCCTGCTCCACTGACAGACTGAGAAGACCCCACACTATGCGACTCTTCAATTCCACCCTGGTGGGGTAAACGTTAACATTATACAAAGTTATTGTCTGTTATACCTGCCTCACACTCTCCACCTTGCATTTTTTAACTTGCACTACATTGTTATCACTCTAATTTAATATTGTTATTTATCAGTATGCTGCTGTTGTTGGAGTATATGAATTTCCCCTTGGGATTAATAAAGTATCTATCTATCTATCTATCTATCTATCTATCTATCTATCTATCTATCTATCTATCTATCTATCTATCTATCTATCTATCTATCGAGCTTTTTGTTTAGAAAAGCAACTCATACATTAACATCTTTTGTCTTAAAATAAAACATAACAGAGCTTTCAATGATACGAACAACTTTTTGTTGAAAGGTAAAAGTTTGCATTCGGTATGCTTTTGAAAAATGAATGTGATTTTTGCTGTTGTATGCATGCTGATAATTTGCCTAACCTTGGCTCATACTTTGTAAGTTTGAGAGCAACACATGCAGCACTCATGTCATCTGTTAGTTTGTTTCTGGTGTCAGATTTGATTTAATTCAAAGCTGAAAACAGTTGCTCACAAGCATAAGATGTTCCAAACAAAGTAAGGAAAGCAATCCCTTCAAGTGCCTCCATTGACTTAAAATTATTTGGCAGAGAATTCCACACTTTAAGGATTTCATTTGCAGAACTAACTGTGCTGTCCTTAGTCATCCCTTCTGTCTTCTTAAGTGTTTCCTGCAGGTCTTCCCCATTAACCTCCGTTCCTGTTTCCGTGTCCCTCACCTCTCTCTCTCTCTCTCCATCTCTCTCTCTTTTCCCCTTTCCATCCGCCTCGTGCTTCTCTTCTATATTACGAGGTCGTGGATCAGATGTGGCGATTAGCAGCTCCCGGAAACACTACAGATGCGGACGACTCCTCACCTGTGCACTTAAGCGAGGATTGCCCGCATCACAAAGCTCCCGGGAACCGCGCCGGCCACATTACCATAACCCTCTAAGCCACGAGTGGTGATTATCTATTAAAACGGTCCTTTTCAATTTTGAGCTGTGGACCCGCTATACCACATCCCCTCCAACCCCACCACGGGAATCACAAACTCAACAGGCTGCAGTCCGTGCCGCACCCTCACGCCGCATGTCAGCCGCCCGCCTTACCCCAGACAGGAGAGGGAGGAAGCACTCCCATTTGGCTGCTGGGCAGAGGGGTGGGTGATGTGAGAAAAGTCCTCCGGCGCGCGTGAGAGGGGGAGCTGGGAGGGGAGCAGCCCGGTCTCGCATCCCTCTGGCTTTATAGTAACGAACTCTGTGCTGGGGCGACGGTGCGCGTGCCCACAAACAGGGCTCTGAGTGCCCCATTTGGCACGTGTGCCATAGGTTCGCCACCACTGGTCTAGGTTATATAAATCAATCTTTTTAATATGCAGGTCCATTCACAGCAGACACTCCCACAAAGTATTTATATTTATATCATAATACAATATCTGGAAAAGAGAATAACAAACCTAAAAGGCTTTATGAACAATGTGGCACATACTCTTTCTGACACACAGCCATGGAGGACTTTCAGCCAACAGATTATTCAAATGAAGTGTTATGACTAATCTCTTATCTTTAGCCAAGTTAGAAGTTTTTTTCTTTTCTGTAATTCTTTGCGTGTATTAGAGTGGTGTTGTTGTTGGTTGTTATAATATTCCTTGAGATTCTGTAAAAAGCTAAATTTCCTCACTGAGACAAATAAGGTACTATCTATTTTGCTTTCATCCAGAACCTTGTACAACAGTGGTTGTGTGCCACCATCTTAAATAGCAGTGGAGTGAGGATGTTACATGTCGAATTGCTACAGACAACATGGTAGGAACCCAAGGTGTAATTAACAACAATAATGGCTGCACTCTTGAGACAAATTACAAAATGGCAATGACTCTGGGTGAAATCAAAAGCGAAATAGTTGCACAATGACAGCGGCAACTAAATGCTAAAAGTACATAAAAGGTCCAAAACTAATGTAAAAATGTCAAAAAACTACAAAAATACCTGCACAAAATGAAACAAAGATCATAACATCTTCACTTTATTCTGCTCAGATGAACGAGCTGCCTGCTCCATATAGCTGTTGTCACTGACTGGTCAGTGAATTATGTGATAACATGTCTGTTTAGTCTGAAATGATTCCATCCATCCATTATCCAACCCGCTATATCCTAACTATAGGGTCTCGGGGGGTCTGCTGGAGCCAATCCCAGCCAGCACAGGGTGCAACGCAGGAAACAAACCCTGGGCAGGGCGCCAGCCCACCACAGGGCACACACACACCAAGCACAAACTTAAACAAACCCCGGGCATGGCGTTAGCCCACCGCAAGGCGCACCCACACACACATACACACACCATGCCTTTGGACTGTGGGAGGAAACCGGAGTACTTGGAGGAAACCCACGCTGACACGGGGAGAACATGCAAACACCACGCAGGGAGGACCTGGTCCCCTAACTGCGAGGCAGCAGCAATACCCACTGTGCCACCATGCCGCCCCTGTAATGATTCCCACACTCAAATTTATATGATTGCAAATTTTGTCTTTTATTGGAAAACAAGGCAACAAAGACAAATAAGAAACCCAAGGCCATATTTCCATTTGACAAGTAAAACTTTTAGCTGAAAAGGCACAAATCCTCTTCACTGAGTCTGTATTTAGCATACACTACCAGAATTTAATTTATTATAGAAATGTTTCTGACAATGTTTTTACTGTTGATTTTTAGTTGATGTTTGATTCTTTTGATGCTAAACAATATATCTGAAAGAGAATCTAATGTGGCATATAGTACAAGGGCTGTTTGGGAAAATGTCAAAATCGCTTCCATGCTGGCTTATAATATGCACATCACTTGAACAGAATGTGACTAGGAACTGTAAAAATAAAATAAGGCTGGTCTGCAGTCTCATAATACCATTTAAAAGATCAGCCTTACATTTACTCCAGCAAGCCCTGCAAGTATCAGATCAAGTATGCTACATATAGAACAGGCTGCTGATACAGTATATAAAGAAAAAGAAAATAAAATCAGAAAAATTCTGTGGCCAAATCTATTACTAAAACAAAATTTTAAAAACTATTTTAACATTATTAATAATTCCAATGAATCCCTTCTTCATTATACCAATACCACCCAAGCCTCAAACCCCCTATTCATCCTCTCCACTCCCCAGTCTCACTCATTCCTTACAGTTCTCTATTGAATTCTGATTATAAACATTTTAATAAAAATAAAATAGAACACAAAGTGCAGCTCATCATTGTCATATTTACCCAGTACTTTATTACAATATAGCATCAGAACTGGACCATGGAGCAAGGTGGTGGTGTCGTCTGGTGAATCTCTTTTTTTTTTAGATCATGTGGACAGTTGTTTGTATGTGTTTATTGCCTGGGGAAGAGATGGCAGCAAGGTGCACCATGGGATGAAGACAAGCCGGTGGAGGCAGTGTGATGCTCTGATGAATGTTATGCTAGGAAACCTTGAGTCCTGGCATTAATGTGGATGTTATTTTGAAATGAACCACCTATGTAACGATCGTTCGAGGTCACATACAACCCTTCATGGTGATCGTATTCCCTGATGGCAGTGACCTCTTTTAGCAGCATAAAATGCCCATTCACACAGCAAAAATTGTTCAGGAATGATTTGAGGGACATGAGAAAGAATTCAAGGTGTTGTTAACTTGGCCTTCAAATTCCCCAGATCTTAATCCGATCAAGCATCTGTGGAATGTGCAGGAAAAAGCCTGATCTATGAAAGCCCCACCTTGCAGCACACAGGACTTGAGGATCTGCGGCTAATGTCTTGGTGTCAGATACCTCAGAACATTTTCAGAGATCTTTGTGGAGTCCATGCCTTGATGGGTCAGAGCTCTTTTGGTGTTATGAGAGCGACCTACACATTATTGAGCAGGCGGTTTCAAATGTTTGTGGCTGATTGGTTTACATATGCATATAAACACAAATTTAAATTGCTCAAAAACTGTTGAATTAGAAAAGAAAAAAAGATGAAAATGTAATAGCTGGGCAAACATAATCTACTCTCTCTATATAAAATTCTAAGCCTAAACGAATTTGTGCAATCATTTTATGTGACGTTTTTTGCAAGTTTTATTTATTTATTTATTTATTATTAATTTAATTACAATCCATACAAAGCAATCAAGTTTTTACAAAGAGAAAAATTAAGTTAAGAACAGATCGATCCCCACCCTGAGAGAGAGAGCAAGCCAAACGTGTAAAATTTAAGGCTTGTAAACATACCTAAATTAATAAATTCTGTGCTTTATGAACTTATTTTAAAATATTACTGATTAGATCCTGCCATGTTTTGAAAAAGTCTGTACAGATCCTCTAACTGAGTATTTGATTTTTCCAATTTCAAATAATATAACACATCAGTTTCCCACTGACTTAAAAGAGGAGAGTTTGGGTTCTTCCAGTTTATCAGAATAAGTCTGCGTGCCAAAGTGTAGTGAATGCAATCACAATTTGTTTGTCTTTCTCCACTTTAAGCCCCTTTGGAAGATCCCCAAACACAGCCGTTAATGGGTCAGGAGGGATTGTGAGTCCAAGGCTGTCTGAGAGGTAATTAAAAATGTTTGTCCAGAATGATGTTAATTTGTTGCAGGCCCAGAACATGTGACCCAGTGAGGCTGGGACTTGGTTGCAACGTTCGCAGGTTGGATCATGCTCTGGAAACATTTTGGAGAGTTTTAGTCGAGACAGATGTGCTCGATATATAATTTTGAGTTGTATAATTGTATGCTTTGCATATGGAGCTCGAGTGAATTCTCTGCATTGCTACTTTCCACTCCTTTTCTGATATATTAATTGAGAGATCTTTTCCCAGTGTCCTCTTGGATCTTTGAAAGGAGGGATTGTAAAATGATTTTATATATTGTAGAGATGGAGTCTAAGTCCTTGAGATTGAGCAATATTTTTCCAGCATGGATGAGGGTGCAAGATGAGGAAAATCTGGAAGGTTCTGTTTAACAAAGTTCCTGATTTGAAGATAGTGAAAGAAATGTGTAGCTGGAATGTTAAATTTGGAATGTAATTGTTCATAGGATGCAAAGACGTTGTCTATATAAAGATCTCTAAGCAAGTTAATTCCAAATTTTTCCAGATATTAAAACTGCATATGTTTGTGAAGGTTGAAAGAGGTGGTTCTCTTGCAGAGGTGCCACAGATAGAAGCTTCTCCGTCTTAAAATGCTTTCTACATTGGTTCCAGATTCTAAGTGAGTGGAGCACAATTGGGTTATTAGTGTATTGCCGATAACGTGTGTTTATTGGAGCACAGAGCAAGGAATACAAAGAAGTACTGCAGGATTTTACTTCTATTGCGTCCAAGCCTGTGTATGTTCTTCTATTTGTGTCCAGGTTCTTATCGCCTGTATATTTGCTGCCCAGTAATAAAACTGGAAGTTAGGTAGAGCCATGCCGCCTTCTGCCTTTTGTCTTTGTAGGGTCGCTCTTTTGATGCGTGGATGTTTTGAATTCCAAATAAATGAGGTTATTGTTGAATCTAATTGCTTAAAAATGATTTATTAATGTATATTGGGATGTTTTGAAATAAAAAGGAGCTTAGGAAGAATATTCATCTTAACAGTGTTAATTCTTCCAGCTAGTGTGAGATGAAGGGTTGACCATCTATGCAAGTCTTGTTTAATTTTTTCCATGCAGAGCGAAATTTTGTTGATAAAGAGCTTTATGTTTACTTGTGATGTTTACCCCTAGGTATTTAAACTGTTCTGCAATGATAAAAGGTAGGGTGTCTAATCTAATATTATATGCTTGAGAATTCACTGGAAAGAGTACACTTTTATTCAGATTAATTCTGAGACCAGAGATCTTTTGAAATTCTGTGAGTGCTGCTAAGACTGCAGGCACAGAATTTTCTGGGTCCGATATATACAGTACCATGTCATCTGCATATAATGAGATTTTCTGTTCCAGTCCTTCTCTGCTAATCCCCTTTATCTGATCAGTATTTCGACAATGTATTGCCAGTGGTTCAATGGCAATGCAAACAGCAGCGGTGACAAGGGCATCCTTGTCTAGTGCCACGTTCTAGTTTAAAGTAGTCTGAGCAAATGTTGTTGATGCAAACTGAAGCTTCTGGGTTAGTATACAGTAATTTAATCCATGCACAAATGTTGGGCCAAACCCAAACTTCTCCAATGTAGTAAAAGGTATTTCCATTCAATCATGTCGAATGCTTTTCTGCATCCAATGATAATAATATTTCTGGGGTGTTTGATTTAGTTGGTGAGTATATTACATTAAACAGGCGTCAGATTTGAAGATAAGTGCGGCCCCTAATAAATCCAGTTTGGTCTTGTGATATTACGAGGGAGCACTTTCTCCATCCTTCTAGCTATGATTTTAGAGAGTATTTTAACGTCGTTATTCAGAAGTGAAATTGGTCTGTATGATGCACATTGTAATAAGTCCTTATTTTGTTTTGGAAAGACAGTGATTAGTGCTTGGCGAAAGGTTTGTGGAAGAGATTGGTTATCTCTGGCTTCTGTAAATGTTGCTAATAGGAGGGAGCTAGCTGAGCGGAGAATTTCTTGTAAAATCTGCAGGGTAGCCATCAGGGCCTGCTGCTTTCCACCTTGGAGTGACTTTATAGCATCTAGTAATTCTGATAATGCCAGAGGTTTATCAAGTTCCTCCACACTAAAGCGTCTATTTGTGGTATCTGTAATGTATCCAGAAATGCATTAGATTGTGTATTGTCTTCTTTAAACTCAGTAGTATATAGGGATTTATAGTAGTCTCTGAAAGTGTGCATTATATTTTTGTGTTCGATGATTTTATCTCCGTATGTGTTAGTGATTACCGAGATTGCGTTGCACTTCTTGCTTGTGAATTTGTTGAGCTAAAAGCTTATTAGCTTTCTCCATGTTCATAATAATGATGTCTGGATTTGTAAATTAGTTGTTCAGTTTCTTTAGTTGTCAAGAGGTTTAATTCTGAATGTAGAGCCTGCCTCCTCCTATGTAGAGTCTCGCTTGGTAGTCTGGCATGTTCTTCATCTATTTTAGTAATTTCGCTTTTTATCTCTGCTACTTTCTTGGCCTCAGATTTATTTCTGTGAGAAAGATATGAGATAAGCTGTCCTCTTAAGAAGGCCTTAAGAGTTTCCCAGAGTATTCCTGCAGAGATCTTGGGGGATGTATTTGTCTCTAGAAAGAATTTGATTTGTTTGGATATAAATTCAGTACAATTCTCGTCAGCTAATAGAAGCGGTTGAGGCCATCTGGGGTGAGTGTATGGGGCTTAGTAATTTTAGCTCTAAGATCATAGGTGCATGGTCAGAAATAACAATAGCATCGTATTTGCAAGATTTAATCTTAGCCAAGAAGTTATTGTCTATAAAGAAGTAATTGATCCTTGAGTAACAATGATGTACTGGTGAATAGAAAGAATATGTTCTTGAATTTGGGTTTAAAAACCTCCAGGGGTCTGATAAGTTGTGATCAGTTATAAACTTTGTAATTATCTTTGCGTGTTAGATGCCTTCCCCTGTGGAGGAAGTCCTATCTAAAAGTGGATTTAGAACGCAATTAAAGTCCCCAGCTTTTATAACTTTATGAGTGTTCAGATTGGGAATGGATGCAAATACATTTTGTATAAATTCCTTATCATCAACATTAGGTGCATAAAAATTTATCAAGATCATTTTACAGTTAGATAAGTCTCCCATGACCATTACATATCTCCCTTCAGGATCCAATACTACGTCTGATGCTACAAATGGAACAGTTCTATGTATGAGAATTCCCACATTTCTAGTTTTGCAAGTTTTAAATTGGGCTTATTTTAAAACCTGCATATATATGTTTGGTATCATTCTTTTCAGAATTTATCGAACTTTAATGTGATGTTGTTAGATTTTCAGATTCTTATTCCATTTTTAAATTATAAACTAAAAAATATCAAGAACTCGCATCCCGCGAGACGAGAAATTCTGCCAAGAGATTTAACCACGCCTGCGGCCGAAAATGAAAGACAAAGAGTAGGATGGCTGCCGTACAGACTTTTAAATGTTTGAAGCGCTGCGCGAGATGCAGATCACGTGGCACTGCAGCAGATGATCGAGCAAAGAGGAGGTTAAAAAAACAATTTGTTTCCCATTGTATCACCGTTTAAGAGGGGGTTTCAGAGGAGCGACCACGTCTCCTTGGGGTGCATTCAGCCCCCCTCTTCACAACGTGAGTGGCAGAGATGCAAAGTGACTGGTGCGTAGCACACGCCGGGGGGGTTGGTGAGTGAAGCGAGCAGGGGGTGAACCCTCTAGTGTAAATATAAATGGTAAATACAAATAAAATACAGAGTTAAGAGGAGGGCTATACCTGGATCAAAGTCAAACACCTCATAATGGGATACTACTGGTAGAACTGTATTAAGATATTCAATCAGGCATCACCAAAAAAATGGTAGACACAGGCAAAACCGTGCCATATAACACTTGACACTTTGTAACCCCTTAAAAGGGTGCTATACAGTAGATTCTGAAAGTATTCAGACCTCTTCACTTTCTGCAAACTTTCTTGTGTTGCAGATTTAGGTTTAAATGGAGGAATCTGCCATTTCTGCCGATCAATCTATACTCAATAGCCCATAATGACAAAGTGAATATGTTTCAGAAAGGATGCAAATTTATTAAAAATCAAAAGCCGAAGTCTCTTAATTGTGTTCAGGTGCTTCCTATTTGCTTTAAGTATTCAGACCTTTAATTCAGTACTTTATAGAAGCCCCTTTGGCAGCAATCATAGCTTTATGTCCATCCATCCATCCATTATCCAACCTGCTATATCCAAACTACAGGGTCACGGGTGTCTGCTGGAGCCAATCCCAGCCAACACAGGGCACGAGACAGGAAACAAACCCCAGGCAGGGTGCCAGCCCACCTCAGAGCTTTGAGTCTTCTTTGCTAATGATTAATTCTTACTGTCTGCCATCTTCACACATGTTCTATGAGGCTCTGGACTTTGGCTGGGCCACTCAAGGACAGTAAGAGACTTGTCCTGAAGTCACTCCAGCATTGTCTTAGATGTAGGCTTAGGGTCATTATCATGCTGAAAGGTGATCCGTCACTCCAGTCTGAGGTTCTGTGCACTCTCAAGTAGATTTTGATCAAGGACCTCTCTGTCTCTGGCTGCATTCATCCTTTGCCAATTCTGACCAGTCTGTCCTGAAGCACCCACACAGCATGGTGCTGCCACAATCACGTTTTACCATTGGGATGGTAAAAGGCAGTGCCTGCTGTTCAACAGACACAGGGCTTGGACTGCTGCTCCAAAGAGTTCAATTTTTGTCTCATGATACCGGAGAATCTTTTTCCTCATGCTCCAAGATTCCTTTAAATGATGTTTGGCAAAGGCCTAGTGGGCTATCAGATGCCTTTTTATTTCAAGAGTGGGTTCCGCCTGATGTATGGAGTGCAACTGAAATAGTGGTCCTTCTGACAGGCCTCAACAGATAATTTCTGAAGCTATGTTTGGTTAGCCATTGGGTTCATAGTCACTTCCCTGACCAAGGCCCTTCTTGCCCAGTTACTCAGTTTAACCAACTCTAGGAAGAATCCTATTGGTTTCAAATATCTTCCATTTACCATGCATTGAGACCACAGTCATTGCTTTAGAAATGGTTTTATCCCTTTGCCCTGATCTGTGCCTCACCACAATTTGACTGTAGAGATCTGCAGAGAGTTTCTCTGATTTCATGGCTCGTTTCTCGTCCTGACACACTGCGTGAATTGTGGACCTTACAGTATATAAACAGGTATGTGCCTTTCTACATGATGTTCAATCAATTCAGTTCACTACAGGTGGACCCCAATCAAGTTCCAGACACATTTCATGGCTAATTAAAGCAAACAGGATGCACCCGACCACAATTTGGACACCCACTAGCAAAGGGTCTGAATAATGTTGTATATGAATTAGCGATTTTAGTTTCTGATTTTAGTAAATTTGCAAACTTTTTTCAAAATTTGATTTCACTTTGTCATTGGGGATTAATGAGTGTAAACTGATGGGCAAAAATGGAAAATATCTACTTTTAAAATGAAATCTATAACGCAATACAGCATGCAAAAAGTGAAAGAGTCTAAATACTTTCTAAATCCACTGTAGAATATCACTTTGAATTGAAAGTCTTTATCCATATTAAATAATTTTGCACTTTTGAAGTCAAGTTTCACTTCGCCACTAACTCTTTTAGTTATGCAGAAGCAAATTTCCACTGGCCCACCACCAGAAGATGTTTTGAGATTGAAGGGGCCAAAACATCAAAGACAGCGGCAGAGGTCTAAATGGCAGTAATGCACAGTGGGTACAGTCGTGGCCAAAGGTTTTGAGAATGACAAAAATATTGGTTTTCACAAAGTTTGCTGCTTCATTGTTTTTAGATCTTTTTGTCAGATGTTTCTATGGTGTAATGAAGTATAATGCCAAGCATTTCATAAGTTTCAAAGGCTTTTATTGACAATTGCATTCAAGTTTCTGCACAGAATCAATATTTGCAGCGTTGGCCCTTCTTTTTCAAGGCCTCTGCAATTCGCCCTGGCATGCTCTCAATAAACTTCTGGGCCAAATCCTGACTGATAGCGGGTGGACAAACAAAAGCCCCAAAATTCTGACAAACTCCAAGCATTGACTATGCAAGAATGGGCTGCCATCAGTCAGGATTTGGCTCAGAAGTTGATTATCAATAAAAGCCTTAGAAACTTATGAAATACTTGTAATTCTACTTCAGTATACCATAGAAACATCTGACAAAAAGATCTAAAAACACTGAAGCAGCAAACTTTGTGAAAACCAATACTTGTGTCTTTTGGCCACGACTGGATTGGTTAAAGAAAAATTCAGTATTCCTAAAAACAATAACATGCATGCAAATAAACATTCCTGACAATAATTGATAAGATTTTTTTAAGGTCCAGTAAAGTAAGATATTAAGGTTTTATGTTTCTGCTTTATTTTCCTGTAAATGCTTTACAGTGTATACAGACATTACCTTTGTTTAGCAGCTATTTTTTTTTTTTTTGGCGTAGACGGTGTTTACCGTGGCTGTCGTATGGATCCAGCATCCTGGTTTTGATGTCTGGTTATCTTCTGAGTGAAGTTTGCATGTCCTCCCCATATCTGCTAGGATTTTTCCCTGGATGCTCCAGTTTTCCTCCCACATCTCCCAAGGTGCACATTTTTGGTTAATTAGCCATTTGAAACTGGCCTGACTTGAGTGTTTAGTTTGAACATACGATATATTTAATAAAAATTAAATTATTGACAATTAACGTGATCCAACAAGTAAGGCACACTTTTGCAAGGTGAGTCGCAGATGTCAGCAGACTTCATTAAATGAAGCAATGCCTGGAGGACTTGACAGGAGGTGTACATGTGACTCAGTGAAGTAGACAGACGTCTCTTATCTCTAGAGGAGTGCCCTCCATCTATTGTGGCCCACAGGTAGCTTATTCTGCCTTGAGCCTTGAGTGTGAGTGTGGAAAAAAAAAAGGTTTACAATCGTATCAGTTTGCCTCAGTTTTCCATCTTCCTTCTGCATGTCAGTTCTTTTGAGCCCAGGCAAGTGGTCTGGAAAATTCATGGAATTGTCAGCAGAATGCAGGATGACAGATACAGTAAATGACTTAGTGGCTGGACTGCTTAGATGTCACAGCCTAACGCGTGCTTTGCACACTCTATGTACACATTATGGGTGATGATTGTAGTAGAAAGAGTTCAGCTACTGGCCTGGAGAGATTTTTTTCAATAAAGATGAAGACTTTTTCCTTGTTTTATGCCAAATCTTTACCACTGTTTTTCCTTTTTGGGATTTACAGTCTTCATTAAAATGTATGTCTTAGAAAGAAACTTAAAAGACATGCTTCAATAAATAGGGCAATGCTACATATTATACAATGTCCTCTGTCCTCATCCTGCTTGTTCTCTTCTCTGCCTTTGACACGGTCAACGGTCAGATCTTCCTTTCCACCCTTTCTGACTTTGGCATCACTCGGAATACCCTCAGGTGGTTAGGCAGATCCCACCATGTGCCCTGTCGTGGAGAAATATCAAGGGTGCTGGGCCCTCTCCTCTCCTCCCTATACACCACCTCACTTGGCCCTATCATCCAGCTCCACGGCTTCTCTTATCTTATGAGTGCTATGACAATTATACACAGCGGTAACTGTCATTCCCTCCAGAAAACCACACAATGTCAGCTAGAACCTCTGCATATCTAACTGACACTGCAACCCAGAATAAGAAACACTATTTCCAGCTCAACTAGGCAAAGATGGACCTTCTTGTTATACCATCCCACCAATCTGTTCAGCATGGTTCATTATCACCAACAATGGTCAGGTAATACAAGCTAGGGGTGGTAATCACTAACCTGCTACCCTACAGGGACCATGTTGATAAGGCCTCTTGGTCTCACTCTGTACATTATTCATAAGATCAGACCATATCTAACAGAGTTTGCAGCACAACTCCTAGTTCAAAATCATGCCACACTTGGACTATTGCAGCTCTCTGCTGGACGGAGTACTGGTATGTGTCACGAAGCCCCTACAGATGAATCAGAATACAATAGCATGTCTGGGATTCGTTCAGCTGAGATGGGCAAATGACAGTACAGTACATTGGCTTCCTGTAGCAGCAGATACTAATTTCTCGTCCTTCATGCTTGTCTATAGAGTAGTCAATGGATTATCAATGGAATAGTCAATGGATATCAGCATAAGGTCCTTTGCTCCTTCTTGACCACTCAGGTCAGCTGTTGAATAGTGTGTGATGCCGCCACTGGGTGGTATTAAATCTCATTCTGGACTTTTCATGTGTACCTCATAGCTGGTGAAATGAGCGGCCAACCTCCATGCTGAGTACTGACCTCCTCAGTGTATTTTATAAGAAGTCAAGCAAGATTACATCTTTTATTGGCTAACTAAAAATATTGCAATGTGCAGGCTTTCAAGGCAACTCAGGCCCCTTTCTTGGGCAAACTGTAATGCAGAAACTGAAATTCCCTATATTTATATATACACTAGGACAGCTACAGCATTGGAAAACCTTTAAGTGAGACATCTTAGATGTAAAAAATTAATAGGCCTCTTCAGGTTAAGATTCATTTAGAGGAGAACAATGTATAGTCAAGTTCTTTTCATATAGTAACTATTCAACAAAGTCTTTAAAAGTTTCTGATGAGTTTTTCCATACAATGTGGATTAATAGTCAGGTTGTTTGGGTCAGTCAGAGCAAAGTAAACAATCCTCATATCTTGTTATAAAACTCTTGCCTCTATTTAAACCATGTTGTAATGTATTTAAGAAGTTTTGGAAGACTCTCTTGTTTGGAGATTTTTATTATCTAGGAATTGTAATTCATTTTTTATTTTTGTTCTGACCTCTAAACTTGTTATGATCAATTTTGTAATGTTCTTCCTGCAACACTTGTTCCCAAACAGTCCCCCAAAAATGATGTTTTACTCGATTATGTTGACCGTAATTTGGGTAAAAGCATCTGCTAATCAAAAAAAATTTAAGTAAATACAATGAGTACAGTACACCCCCGAAATTCACGGGGGTTACATTCCTAGAGCAGCCGTGAATTGTGAAAAAATGTGAATTTTGGATGTGGTTAAAAAAATGCCTATTTTCATAGTTTAAACACTAAATATTCCCCCAAAACACTTTAATTTCATTTCAAACTCAGCTTAATACATTACCTAAAAAAATGTAAAGGTAAACCCGTATACTGTACAGTACTGTACTGCTATGTCTCCAGCAGTGCTAGAATGTAAAATACCAATGTTACCGCTGTATGTACGCCTAGCCAGCTGCGCTTGAACTGGTCGCATGCAAGCACACGAGGCCAAAGCTGCTGCTTGCAGACTAGTCTAGTGCAGCGACTAAATCTCAGGGACAGTGATGCTGCAGTGCTGCAGGGGCCAGCAGTGGTCATGAGCTGGCTGCTCAACGAATTTACGGCACTGACTGATCAGCTCCAGCATTGAACTGGGAAACAACTATAGCCAGTTGTGACGTTCAATGAATGTACTCCACCGAATATACTCGACTCCTACATGCTGGCAAATGGCATTGGGAAATGACTATAGCCAGTTGCGGCGGTTTAAGGGTCAAGAAGAACAAAAAGGAAAACATGAGAACACTCAGTTGGAGATGCATCACAGGGCAGCAGTCAATCAGCAGCAAGGAGAAATGAATAACACTCTCGGATTGGCTACTTTCACCATCCCAAGCCGCCTTTTCCTCTATGGTTGCTTCCTGTTCTCTCCACAGTACAGTATTGCCACAAAAAAAGCCACAAAAAATTGTGGAGGACATTTGCGGCTTCCTCTAACAATTATTAGTTAGGTTCTAAGGAAAAATCCGCAAAACGACTGCGGCCACGAACTCTGAACGCAACTTCACGAGGGTCTACTGTATTCATTAATTAATCCAATCAACCATTTTCTGCCTACAATCTGCTTGCAAGGATGCAGATGATAAAATAAATATACTGAGAAGAGGTACCTGACGAGCAAGAATCTTTCTGGAGCAAGAGCAGCCCCATGATTGGGACAAAGAGGTCACAATGCCAGTGTAGGAATTCAGGGATTGCTAGGTCATGGAATGATCCTTTATATTTTCTGCATGCTCTGGAAGGCAGTAAGGGGAATCAGCACAAACAAAAGAGAGTGGTGGGCCAACCAGAAACAAGTAATGCTTTCCCAGGATACTAGGAGGCAGGTAAAAAAACAGGGTTGACAAATGTTATAACTATACTAGCAAAATACCCGCGCTTCGCAGCGGAGAAGTAGTGTGTTAAAGAAGCAATGAAAAGAAAGGAAACATTTTGAAAATAACGTAACATGATTGTCAATGTAATTGTTTTGTCACTGTTGTGAGTGATGAGTGTTGTTGTCATATATATACATATATATATATATATATATATATATATATATATATATATATTACACACACATATATATATATATATATATATACATATATATATATTGTCACAAAGCGAGTCAAAGACAGAAAAGGTTTGGGGCAGCCACCCATGTAATTTGGTATCCTGGCTGCAACTTCGTTTTCTTCAAATACCAGCACTGAAGTGCTTACAACAGAGTCCAAAACAAGACTGACACAGAAGGGAAAAGGGAAGGCTTTTAAAGGGGGAGACAGGAAGTGAGGTCTAAGGGTCGGACGCGTGTTCATTGTTCATTGGTTTAGTCCCGGATGTGACATCAGGGGGGCCGGAGCTGGCAAGGTCTGTCTCCATTGGCTCGGTCCCAGAAGTGACGTCCAGAGAGACAGGTGGAACCTCCGGGTTAGGTCTACAGGGAAGTGAGAAGAGAGTTAGTGCGCTCTGCCACATCCCGGCATGGCTCAGAACTGCCTTCACTCGAGCCCTTTAGCTGCCTCCCATGCGGCGTGTGTGACAAGGCCCCCCTCAGCCCAGACCCGTGGGTCGGGCGACCTCTAACCGAGAGGTCGTAAACCCGAGAGAGCATCGGCGTTGGCATGGAGAGCACCCGGCGATGAGCGGCGAAAACTTGCGGCTGCAGGTCAAGAAACCACCGGGTGACCAGCGGATACTCCTTGTGCAGGGCCATCCACTGTAGAGGTGCATGGTCCGTGACAAGGGTGAACTCCGGCCCAACAGGTAGTACCTCAGCTGATATCGCCCATAATCGCCAGAGCCTCCCTCTCCACCGCCGCATACCTGGTCTCCCGGTCCAACATAGGAACATGGCGGGGTGTTCACACCATCGACACTTTGGCTCAGCACGGCTCCCAGGCCTGTGTCCGGCGTCCGTCTGGAGGATGAAAGGCAAAGAAAAGTTAGGTGCCATCAAAATAGGTGCGGACGTAAGGGCCTTCTTCAAGTCACCAAATGCAGTGTCTGTTTTGCAGTCCATACCACAATGTTGGGGCCCTCTTCTTTGTTAAATCAGTCAAGGCGCGCTTTCTCCAAACCGGGTACAAACCGGCGGTAGTACCCGGCTAACCGAAAGGCTTGGACCTGCCGCTTGGTTGTGGACGGGGCCATTTCAGAATGGCATCAATTTTGGAGCACTGTGGCCTTACGGTACCCGACCCACCAGGTAGCCTAAATATTTGGCCTCGCTTAATCCAAAGAAACATTTCTTGGGATTAATCCGAACCCGCCTCACCAAGTGTCCGTAATACCGCTTGGACATGCTGTAGGTGTTCCTTCCATGTGCTGGAATAGATGACCACGTCATCTAGGTAGGCAGCACTGTATGAGTTATGAGGCGAAGCACTTTGTCCACCAGGCGCTGAAAGGTTGCTGGAGCCCGTGTAACCCAAATGGAAGGACACGATACTGCCAGTGTCCGCTAGGGGTACTAAGCGTTTTTCCTTGAGTCCGTTAAAGGAACCTGCCAGTACCCTTTGTCATGTCAAGTGTGGTCAGGTATTGAGCCTGTCCAAGCCTCTCGAGGAGGTCGTCCACGCGTGGCATAAGCCGGCGGAAGTCATTGCAGAACCTCCAACTCCGTCAGGCTTACCGGCGAGCACAATGGGGCTGGACCAGGGACTATAACTCTCCTCAATTACACCTAGTTCCAGCATGCGCTTGATCTCAGCTCCACTTCAGCCTTTTTGCCTCGGGAAGGCGTGCAGGCGTTCTCGGACAACAACCCGGGCTCTGTCACAATGTTGTGCTCAATCAGAGAGGTCCTTCCGGGTGTTCACTGACTACCTCTCGAGCGGTCCGGATAACTGTTTCCAGCTCCTGCCGTTGCCTGGGTCTCAAGTCTGCCCAAAGTTAAGGTCGTGTGTGTGGCGAAGAGTGGCGGGGCTGGCGGAGGAGGGATCGGGGTCCCTGTCCTTCCACGGTTTCAGCAGGTTCACATGATATCCCGCTCCTTCGGCCGACAATTGGGTTGACTCACCAAATAGTCGACCAGTCCCTTCCTCTCCTTAACTTCGTAGGGGCCCTGCCAGTGGGCAAGCAACTTAGAGTGGGAGGTAGGCACTAGGACCATGACCCGATCTCCCGGGTAGTACCGGGCCTGTGCTGCTTGAGCCTCCTCCATGTGACTTTTAAGGACAGGCGAATCTTTCCAAATCTATAACTCGCGATATACTCCAGTATGTTAGTGGTGGGAAGAGCCTCTTCTTCCCAGCCTTCTTTCAAAATATCCAATATGCAGGTTGTCGCCCATACAGTAGTTCAAAGGGGAGAACCCGTGGAGGCTTGTGGGACTTCCGATAGGCAAAAGGACGAGGGGAGGAGCTGATCCCAGTTCCTTCCATCCTCGCTGACCACCTACATTAAACCTCTCTACTAATCCGTCGGTTTGAGGATGATACACGAGGTTTTAAATGCTTTATTTTCAGTAATCTGGCAGTCTCCTTGACTGGCGCACGTGTAGCATAATCCACGAGGACTAAAATGTACTTGTGTCCTCGGGCTGAGGGCTCTAGAGGTCCCACCAGGTCGACCCGATTCTGTGGAAGGAGCGTAGGAACAAGAGGAGCACGGTCCCTCCTAGGAATCTGTCGCATCCGGGCAGGAACAGACCTGCCGCGGAAGGTGCGCGGCACTAGCAGCAGCCTATGCATTGCTACACGGTATTATCTAACACAAAGTAGGGGCCCTGTGGCATCGACTGACTAGTGCGCTGGCCATTGACAAGGACCACTGCATTTTTACAAACTTCAGGGAGTCGTCATTCCATTGCTCCCTTTGAAAGAAGCCGGCGTCTTTTAAATTGAAACCGCAACACGGAGAGAGGGTCATCAATGGGCGTGGTTTCCTCCCGCTCCGCCGGCGTTGGTGGATGGCGTGTCAGCCTACACCTCTCTCTGCCGGCTGATTACACGGCGTATCTCCGTCCATAACGAGGCCCAACTTAACCCGGGAGTGGTATGTGTCTCACGCTTTTAATGTCAGACCAGTCCCGCCCTAGTATCACCGGGTGCGGAGGATCAGGAAGGATTGCCACGGTTACTTTCTGGACTGATCCTCCGTAGCTAATGACACAGCGGCGGTGCTGTACCAGCGGGTTTCCCGTGGACACAGGTTATACTGGTCTTGAATTTTAGCCATAGCACAAAGCGGCGGGCAACAATGGAAATGTTGCACACCGTCACGGGTTTGTCAGCTCCTCCCCTCCACCTGCATTCCTCCTCGCCTCCAAGCGGTTTGCAGCGCGCCGGACGCCGATGCAAGCTCCGGGTTATACAGGGAGGGGCTAGGTCTTGTTGAGTTTGGCAGAAGGGCGGAGAGTGTGAGGCCGCCCTCTGTGTTTCCACTCTATGAGCTCAGACATGTTCTTAAACTGCGCCCCAGACCGGCTGGGTGAAGCCCTGGGGAAGTGCTTTCAGGAGCAGATAGCTGCTCAATGACCTGGTAGGGCTTGTTTTCCAAGGGCCGTAGCCACTGCCATACTTTTGCCCATAAGGACCAGGCTTGTTTACTGGTCGGCCTCTCAGGGTCCAACCTCCACTTGTTATTTTACTCACCTGCCAGTCTGGGGCACCCCAAGGTGGTAAAGGGGCTGTGGTTTCACTGGGGGCAGGCACTCTCCCCAAGAGAGCATACTGAGTCCCTCTTGTCTCCCCCTCAGGGCAGCCCAATAGCCCCACCCGCAAGGCCTCTCTAATTCTTTATCTCGCCGAACCACGGGGCACCCTCCCGCCTGAATACTCGTCGCTCCCACAGGTCCTGTCCCCTTCTCTTCTGGGACTTCTCCATCCTGCCGACTATGTCACAAAACGAGTCTTTGGGGCAGCCACCCATGTAATTTGGTATCCTGGCTGCAACTGGCACTGAAGTGCTTACAACAGAGTCCAAAACAAGACTGACACAGAAGGGAAAAGGGAAGGCTTTTAAAGGGGAGACAGGAAGTGAGGTCATAAGGGTCAGGGGCGGAGCTGGCAAGGTCTGTCTCCATTGGCTCGGTCCCAGAAGTGACGTCCAGAGAGACAGGTGGAACCTCCCGGGTTAGGTCTACAGGGAAGTGAGAAAGAGAGTTAGTGCGCTCTGCCACATCCCGGCATGGCTCAGAACTGCCTTCACTCGAGCCCTTTAGCTGCCTCCCATAAATCAGTGCAATCAAAGTCTCGTGGATATTATGAACTATCATTTTTTTTCAAGTTCTATTTAAATTTTAAATAGAAGGAATTTTTATTTAGTCGACAGAAATATCTTTGGTAGGAATGGTAAAAACAGACAGGAATATTATTTGTGAATAAATCAACTCAAACCTTAAACAACTTATAATATTTTGCTCTCCATAAAAATATATCCTGTCTAAATTATACAAGTTAGAAATAAAGTAAACATTAAAAGAACAAACATTCAAATTTCTTTACTCTTATGTAATTTTATATAAAAATAAACTTAGATTTTAAATATCCCAAAAGATTTTGCTCTCCATAAAAATATATCCTGTCAAAATTATACAAATTCAAATATGAACATGCTGCATAACAAAACCTGGAAATATAAATAAAATGTGTTCCTTTCAGCAATAACAAATCAAATCATTCAGTTGTCTTTGCTCATATGTCATTTTAGAGCTGGACGCCTGGCATCTTTTTTGGCCACAGGTTCGTTTCTGTTTGGTGTGAGGTTCTGTGTTGTGGAGATTCTCAGGATGGATTGCAGGTGCTCATCAGTGAGGCGACTCCTGTGTGCTGTTTTGTTAGTCTTTATCACTGAGAAGAGCTTCTCACACAGATATGTGCTACCAAACATGCACAAGGTTCGAGCCGCATGTAGACGGACTTTTTGTTCTTCAAAGTCACCAAAGCGCCGTGCAAACTCAGTGCGCTCAGTTTATCAGCAAAGTGCGTATTTGGGAACACCGTAGTGACGACTTGGTTTAACATTACTTGGCAACAGGGAAAGTGGGGCAAGGTGCACTGGTGCATTTGTGTCTCCCATAAAAGCAGCTTCACTTGAAATCACTTTGTGATTGTGCACGGGTAAAACGTCCGCTGAAGTGTCAGATTCTTATTTAATTATTCTGCTTTCTGTATCTTCTGCATTGCATTCAGGTTACCCTGATGTTTTGTCTCATAGTGCCGTCTTAGATTAAATTCTGTAATTACAGCCACATTAGCTCCACAAATGAGACACACGGGTTCAGTAAACATATACTCAGCCTCCCATCGGTTTTAAAGGCTCTATTTTCAGAATGAACTTTTCTCTCAGCATCGTGTGAGCTAGCTTCGCAATAACTTGCAGCATCATAAGCTAGACTTGATTAACGGTAAGTGTTTGGCAAGGCAGCTGAAGCGCTGCATTATGGGATCTGTAGTTTATTGTGTTACCAGCGCTTCATATACCCGGGCCATTAATAACAATAATACAGTATATAAAATGATCTCGGGCTGGATATAATTACACGCCGGGCCGGATGTGGCCCGTGGCCCTTGAGTTTGACAAATATGGACTAAATAGAACTTGAAAAGATATATTTTTGAAATGTGATCGCGCAATTCAGATAGAGTTCACGCAGCACTACAGCCTGCATCCTCCCTCGCTCTTACTTTTTACCGTTCATCTAATGAATACACTGAGTATGGCTTTACCAAAACAATCATTGATGGCGAATAAAGTATCCATTATTCGAGTATGTAGATCGGGATATATATATATACATATATATATACCCGCGTATCGCAGCGAGAAGTAGTGTGTTAAAAAGCTAGAAAAGAAAAGGGAACATTTTAAAAATAACGTAACATGACTGTCAATATACAGTATTTGTTTTGTGAGTGTTACTGAGTGTTGCTGTCATCAAGGATTTGATTATCATTATTTCTTTCAATCAGGCTCGTATTTGTAGGATGTGTTGTGTTCAAGTTACATTCCGTGTTTGTCAATCGTTGTAAAGATGACAGGTTTCATTCATCGATTCGTTTCTTACTGCATCAATAAACAGCTCGTCTTCTTCTTTATCTGAGACCTGACACACTGCATGCACGGGTTTTTTTTTTTACACTGTCTTCCTTTAGTGGGACATTGACTTTTTCCACCGTGTGCTTTGTTTCCGCAGTAGCTGGATTTATGAATATCAGACGCTTCATATTTTTTGCTGCCTTTTCAATTGTGTAATTCGGTTTTTGTTCAGCTCTTTGGAACTGTTGCTTTTATCTGTGCACTGCGTCAGTTCACGTGAGCCGCTTCGGTGTACATGCATCGAAGGTTCCCAGCTGTGCTGGTGCCATCTCGTGCTATGTCCGTGGCTGTATTTAATGTTACCTTAGTCCTGGCACTTAAAACTTTCTCTCGTAGTTTCGCTGAGTTTGTGTCAAACCTGACCATCTCATCTTCCTCTCCATAAACACAGTCCTTCACCCGTGAATATTTAGTGGGAGTTTGCTATTGGATTGCCGCTGACGGACGGCCTTATATGGGCAGGCACTAAATTACAAATGCCAGCGCAGCCTGTCTATGAACTTAATTTAAAGTGTAGGTTTACATCGTGCTTTGTTTCCGAAGTAGCAGAACTCATGAACATGGTTGTATATGTCACTCGCTCGCTTCTTATTGTTTCGCTGACTTCTCAATTATATAATGCATGTTTTCTTCAGTGCTTTTTGGAGGTCTTCCTGGTTTTCTATGTACTGCGTGATTACGTGGGAGGCGTGATGATGTCACACGAAACTCCGCCCCCACGGCGTTCAAGCTCATCTCCATTACAGTAAATGGAGAAAAACAGCTTCCAGTTATGACCATTACGCGTAGAATTTCGATATAAAACCTGCCCAACTTTTGTAAGGAAGCTGTAAGGAATGAACCTGCCAAATTTCAGCCTTCCACCCACACGGGAAGTTGGAGAATTAGTGATGAGTCAGTGAGTGAGTGAGTGAGTGAGTGAGTGAGGGCTTTGCCTTTTATTAGTATAGATTTAAGCACATTTTTAGAAACTCTGTATTAATAATAGAAAAGGCCTCTTTTCACTCTCAAGACAACCTTAGTTCTTCATGGCATGGATTCCACAATATTTGGGAAGTTTGAGATTCTGCTCCATTTTGATGTGATTGCATCAAGTAATCTCTGCGGATTTGTTATCTGCACATTCATGCTATATCACTCTCGTTCTACCACATCCAAAAGGTCTTCTATTGGATTCTGATCTGGTGACTGAGAAGGTCCACTGAACAACACTGAACTCATTGTCATGTTCGGAAACCAATCTGAGACGACTTTAGCTTTGTGACATGGTGCATTATAATGCTGGAAGTAGCCATTAGAAGATGGGTAAATGGTGGTCATGAAGGGATATACATGGTCTGCAACAATAGTCATATTGACCGTGGCATTTAAGTAGTGATTGATTGGTAAAGAACGTTCTTCCAATGACAACATTCCCCACACCATTACACAACCACCACTTGCCTGGACTATTGTCATAAGGCAGGTTGGGTGCATGGATTCATGCTTTTGGTGCCACATTCTGACCCTACCAGCTACTTGCTTCAGAACAAATTGAGATGTTTCAGACCAGGCTGCATTCTTCCAGCCTTCGACTCTCCAGTTTTGGTGGGCCTGTTCACATTGCAGTGGATCAACATGTTGTGCATTCTCAGATGCTTTTTTTGATCACCACAGTTGCATAGGTTGGTTATATGAGACACTACAGCCTTTCTTTAGCTCAATGCAGTATGGCCTTGTTCTCTGACCTTGCTAATCAACAAGGTTTTGCTCTCCACACTCACTGGATTTTTTTTTGTTGTTTGCGCCATTCTATACTCTAACAAGGGTTGTGTTTGAAAATCCCAGATGATCAACAGTTACAGAAAACTCAAACCGGTCCATCTGACCCAATAACCATACTATGGTCAAAATCCCAGATACCACATTTCTTTCCCCATTCTGGTGATTGATATGAACTTTAAATGAAACTCCTCACCTGTATCTGCATGATTTTATATATTGTATTGTTGTCACATGATTAACTGATTAGAAAATTGCACAGATAAGAAGGTAAACAGATGTTGATAATTGGTTCAGTAATTATATATACAGGATGACTATACCTAATGCCAAATTCCAAACTCCAAAATATTCCAAAATCCAAAACATTTTGAGCCCCGACTTAACGTTATCTATGCTACCTCTATTTTTTGATTTTTTTACAGCTTGGTGGATATGAACAATATTATGTGCAGATTCTAAACTGCCTCAGTCATTCTGGGTGGCAGAGTGGGGATCAGCATTTGGTCCCTTGTGAAACATCAAGCCCCACAAAACCACGACACACGATTGGGATTGGGACTGTCCCCTGTGAAACATAACAAAGCTAGGAGTCACAATTAATGACTGGGGGGTGCACGAAGCACAGCTGGTCAACCTATTAGGTGACTTAGGCGGCTACCATGGGTGTCGTTTAGGTAAATGAATTTCTGAATTTCCCCATGGGTTTAATAAAGTTTACCTAATCTAATCTAAAGGGGTGCACATCCCGGACACCAAGGGGTATCCCCTGTCTCCTGCTCCCTGATGTCACATAGTATTGAGTGCCTGTTGTGGAAGCCAAGGGGATGGCTTCTCGATGTTTCCTAGAACTGAAAGTATGCTCCAAACTCTGAGAGACACGATTTAGGTATTTTAAGGAACGTGTACCCTGGACATTGAGGGTGACCCAAAGCCTAGAACTCCATATGGGTTTTCATTGTCACTCAACACAAAATAGATGCTGTACGACAGTTTCAGTATGTTGTGCAGGTTGAGGGGGCAATGATAACACCTGTGTTGCAGCTGAAAATGCTGCAAGGCACCTAGGGTCAGATTTAGCATTTCATTTCTTCAAAGTAGATTCTATACATCATATTCATCACTTTTGAAATTGAATATGCTTGTCAGGTCAATGCACATTCTAATAACAGCTCAACGATACAACAACAAATGATTTCTTGTAGAGCCCAAAATCACAAAAGGAATGTCTCAATGGGCTTTAACAATTCCTGTTTATTGACAGCTCCCCAAGCCTTGACTCTCTAAGAAGACAAGAAAAAAACTTCCAAAAAAACCCTTAGTTAGAGATAAGATAACCTAGGATAGGTGACCTCGTTTAACTGAAAAGCAGTAGATTTAAAAACAAGCAGTAACTGCAAAAAGAATATCTTTTCAGACAGGACTTACACCTTACACCTTACTTATAGCATGAACTGATTTAAAAATGGCCGAAGTTCCAGCTGGAAGAGGCGGGTCCAGGCAGGCAGACACCAGAAGTGACATCAGAGGTGTTATAGCTGTCAATCATTGGGTCTGCAGTGAAAGAAGAGAAAAGGCATCAGAACACCGTGCCAACCCCTGGAGTGGCAGGTAATTATAATCGGCAGAACACTTAAGCTGTTCCTTATATGCATTTTAGGTAAAAAAAAAAATGGAAGGAATCATGGGAAAAGAAATTCAGAGAGAGACCCCCTTCCAGGTTGGTTTGGGCGTGCAATAGGTGTCAAAAAATAGGGTAAATAGAACATGCAAATCAGAACACAAGCAATCCTCTTCACAGAGCTAGATGGCCAATCTACAGTATTATGACCACCTTAGGAATACAACACAGCAGTACAAGACCACTTTGTTCCTGCACAGCACTCCTCACCAAGTGCAGGAGCAGGTGATATGAATTATTATACAGTACATGTGAGTAGTCATTTAGCTGGTTTGGCTGCATTTCCCTACTTAATCAAGGGTATGTCTTTATGAATATGCAAATATTCCATAATTTGCATATACCAAAATATCCACAATCTGACATTTCTGGTCCCAGGCATTTCGGATTAGGGATACTCAACCTGCATACATGAGTATACATAACATTTTCAAACTCACTAGACCCAGTGTGTGCTTGCAGGTGATGTATCTTATCTTTCCTGAGTCAAGGCAGGAGCCGTGATGGGGTGTCAGTTTATCACAGGGCCCACTTATGGACACAGCCCCACTCATGCTCACTACAGACCAAATTAGATTCAGCAGCAAACCTAACTTGAATATTTATGGGAATGTGGAAGGAAAACTGGAATACCTTGAGATAAAGCAGTGTAGGCTTGATTTGAAAGTGCAAACTCCACAGACATTGGGTGAGCCCGGAATGGTGGATCTGTGAAGCAGCTGTGTTAACCACTGTGCCACTCTGCTGCTCAAATGTATTTATTTATGTATGTATTTATTTAATCTAACTATTCAATCAGTCTGACTTTTCAGCACATTGCAAAATGACTTAATCTAAATACCTTTGAATATCCTGGCTCAGTAAATGGCATAAAATTAGCAGGTTGTAGGATCCCAGAAAATAGCTCCCTAATCAATTTGCAACGCTTGGCCATAGCACAAATCTAACCAGTAATATTGTCCTTGAACACCTACTGCCCTCAGCAAATGTCATAGCATAATGTTGTTTATGATGCTATTTTAGAATTCCATTTTAAAATTCACTCACAAGTCAATTATTCCAAAAACCTTTGGGTAAAAATATATGCTTTGAAAGATAAAGAGTTTGAGACAAATGATTCTACACAAGCCTAACTAAACACGCACAGTAATTAATCTTTCCGGTTGTATGCTGAAAGACAACTGAAGCTGGAAGTCATTGGCTTAATGGAAATTCATATTTATTTTATATAGTTGTCTGCCAATTAGTGAATAAATTAACTTATATGTCATGCATGACTAAGTAGATGTTTGTGTTGTGTTAGGAGGCCCAGCAGACAGGCAGTGTGCCGGCAAGCAACTGTGGCACAAGGCAAGGGGAAATTCTAACAAGAGCCTGGGAGAGAGAAGGGATTGTGTACAGTGCAGGGAAGGGCAAAACCACGTGGCACTAAGTCATCTAAACATATTGGATGCCCTGAAGGGATAGAAGAAAGTAGACTGTGAAGTTAGAGGGCAAGAGACGCAGCAAACACCATGGGTGCAGTCAAATTCATAGCCAAAAAATATGAGAGGCCTCCAAAAACCAGGCAAGGCCTCCTTTGCCTGCCTGGATTAGGCATCACTCCAAATGAGTTAAACTCCTAAACCCCCAGGCCTGAAGACCCAAAGGGGATTTAAGCCTCAAAATTGCTTAAATATCCCCAAATATTCAAGTGCCTTCCAAGAGAAGGAGAAACCATAAAACCCTAGCTTGGAAAAGACAGTCAACAAAAAGAATTCTTATAAAATGAAGGTATTTATTTGGCCAAATAGAAAAATAACAAAAGCACAAAAAAAGAACAAAGAATAGTTGTCTAAAATGCAATCTACAGTGAACCCAGTACTTAAAAACTCAATCCATTAAACAGAATCTAAAGACAGAGCAAAATAATCAAAACAAAGGGCAGAAAATCCATTCAGGTGGTGGCAGCTATCCTGGAAGTCACATACAATGAAAACAGTTAAAGACACCTAGCTTTGAAAATTTAGAATGCATTGACCCATTAGCTGAAGAAAAAGTTATGTATTAGGACAATTCTAGAAAGAGTTAAGCTGAAGTAACAACAGACAGAGGAGATGTCATACTTGATGACATGAGCTGCTGATCTCGTCGTCCGAGCACATTAGATTACACGATTAAAGATCACAGGTTATATGTCAAGTTAGATTACACCATAATGACTTTCAGTCATCAAATTTTAAAAGTATTGCAAAGTTTCCTTTTTTATGACAATCAATAATTTGCTGCCTGACGGAACAGGTGCCTGTGAAAAGAATTTACAGGTACGGTAAGTTCTGCAATCTCTGTAATTTTTTCTTTTATTCCTCATTCTGTCATGATATGTAAAACCTTATCTTCTCTTTGTCTGGTCTAAAAAGCCCACACTCCCTATTTCATGCAGCCGCATTATAAGACTTCTAGGTGAGTGCTCATTGGTTTTGAGCTAAAACTGCCCACAGGTTGAACACCAGTTTGATTGAATCTCTGGGTGAGCTCACCACAACTGCTCCTAACTCCCTTCAGTCTCATTTATCTCAAAATAATCTGTATGAACAGTTCCAGTCTGGTTTTTGTCCCCTCCATAGTACAGAAACTTATCAAAATTACTAACAACCTTCTTATGGCAGCTGATTCTGGTTTAATTACTATTGTCATCCTTCTTGATCTGAGTGCGGCATTTGACACAATTTGTCACGCTACTCTTCATAATAGATTATCTTTGATTGGTGTTACCCACACTCCACTAGATTGGTTTAGATCCTATCTCTTTGGTCGCACTCAGTTTGTTTAGCTTAAAACTATTACATCCCAACCCACTGTGTGCCCCAGGGCTCTGTCCTGGGGCCCCTCATTTTCATTATTTACCTTGGAAATATCTTTGGTACAGTTTTGTAGTTCCTCTTGCGTAACTTTAATCGCATTCGACCCTCCCTCACAACACACTGCTATCCTTGTTCATAGTCTTGTCACTTCTCATCTGGATTATTGCAATTTCCTTTCCTTTGGTCTTTCTTGCAAATCTCCTTATAAGCTTCAACTGGTCCAGAATTCAGCTGCCCACATCATTACTAGAACCCCCTCTATTCATCATATCACTCCCGTCTTGCAGCAGCTTCACTGACTTCCAGTTGAGTTCTGCTTTGAATTCAAAATTCTCTTTTTATCATTTAAGGCTATCCACAACCTTGCCCCTCCATGTCTGTCCGACCTCCTCCAAGCTGCCATTCCCTCCCGTACCCTTAGATCCTCTTCCTCCATCCACTTGACTGTCCCCTTCAACCGTCTTACCACCATAGGGAGCAGAACATTCAGTTGCTCTGCTCCCAAGCTCTGGAACTAACTACAATCTAAGCTTAGAAACATCAGCTCATTCTCACTTTTCAAATCTAAACTTAAAACTCATTTGTTTTGAGACTGCTTTTATTCTTTGACTACAATTGCTCCGTCTGGTTTTAAATTTTTTATTTTTAGTTATGTTTGTAATGTCTGTTTTATCTTTTGTTCGGTGTCCTTGAGTCTTTAGAAAGGTACCTACAAATAGAGTACAAAAAATGTATTATTATTATTATTATTATTATTATTATTATTATAAGGCAAATAAAGTCTGCAACTGAAAAATCACTGGAAAAGTCTTGTAATGTGACAAGGCCTTTATTGATTAATGAAAAAAATCTTTCAGACTTTTCTGAAAGATTTACTGTAAAAATCATGGAACACTGAAAAACATTGAAGCACTGTGTGGTGCTTACCAGCGCTGTCCCCGTGATTCTTACTCACTTCATCGCTCTTTTAGTTATCTTGCTTTCCGAAGAGGGACAGCTTATTTAGCCACACTAGAATGGAGATCATGCAGTGAGACCAGCTATGTTCAGACGGTGGCACTGACCCAAAAAACAGGAGACGCAGTGTGACGAGAATGAACAGGATTAGAAACCAGTACATTAGAGGGTCAGCTCAGGTTGGATGGTTGGGAGACAAAGTCAGAGAGGTGAGAAAGCATTGATTTGGACATGTGCAGAGGAGAGATGCTGAGTATATTAGGAAAAGGATGTTAAGGATAGAGCTGTCAGGCAAGAGGAAAAGAGGAAGGCCTAAGAGGAGGTTTATGGATGTGGTAAGAGTAGACATGCAGGTGATGGGTGTAACAGAATAAGATGCAGAGGACAGGAAGATATGGAACAAGATGATCCACTGTGGCGACCCCTAACGGGAGCAGCCGAAAGAAAAAGGAGAAAAAGAAGAATGGAGATCATGCGACTGTGCTAGGCTTGTTGTTTTATAGGCAACTACTGCTGGTAATGAAGCTCATCATTTGAATAAAGGAATTCCAGCTCATAGTGCTGCTGACTTAGCACCGATGTCATCTTGGGGCTGATACAGCTTCTTATCCCAGTTACAATGTGTCACAAATGCATAAATTATAACTCAAATATCTGGAAAAAATGTAAACAATAAAAAAACAAAGAAACAATTGCGTCTCAGCAACTGTCAAGTAAAGCTGAGGTAAAACAGGCAATGTTGCTCATCAGCTTCATTAAACACTAACTTTCAATGAGGAACCTTCATCAGCAAAACAAGAAAAGTGATTGTGTAAAAGTGCTGCTTTGACTAAATTACCCCTCCTGGTCTCAGAATGGGACTCAGATTGAATGGAAGACATTCTATCCACTGACAACAATGGCATCAGATCTGCAGTACTTTTCATCCAACATTTGCCCACTAGTGTAGGAACAGAGGGTAGGAGAAAGCTCAGTGGCCAGTTGGTCAAAATCAAATTAGATACTGACTTGCCTCCTGTGGAAGAAACAGACATATTTAAATAATCAATATAAATAGATAATCAACCTGAAGATCCAGGCAGGAAGAAGCTTGTTCATTGGATTTTTAATTTCTCTTCATTGAAGAAGGAACAGCCCATCATAGCAGTCTTTTAAAGGATAAACAAAGAGTAAGGTCAGAATCCCATATTAATAGACAATTGAATTTACATAAGAGTTCTGAATTAATGCTTAAAAAACCTCTGACATTTACTTTAATTGGTTCATTAGCTTAAACACCTCTTATACACCAAAATACAAGTCTCATTTCGCTACATTCTTTGTCCTTCTCAATATATCTTAAGTTCAGCTCTTATCCCTTAATAGAAACTGTGAATGCGACAACTATCAAGTCTTACAGTTACTACATTCTTTCATCATCACCCAGAACATTCCATCTCCTTATTGCTTACAAACCCTAGATTGCTTCACTCTTATTGCTATTTTTGAGATAAAAGCCATATCTTAATGTGGAAAGCATACTAAAACACTTAATATGCAATACCTATATTACCCCTAAATAACTATATCGCCCCTGGATTTCCTTTTTTTTACTTTCACACTCCTCACTGGCAAACCCTGCAGTTTCTTTCACCTGGAGCCTCATTTATAAGGCTTGTGTACACAAAAAGAGGCTCGAAATGAGCATCGGCAACTTCCACTGCAAACGTCAAGATTTATGAAAGAAAACTTGACAGGAAACATAAATATATTTATGGCAACTCTGACCCATGCATTCGCAACATTTCGGAGAAAGTGGGAAATGGCAAGACCCTTGATCAAGTAGGGAAATGCAGTCAAACCATCTAAATAATGGCTTGCATGCATACTGTACTTAACCACATCACCAAGCTGTTATTATAATGTACATTGACATGATAAATATATTAAAGTTCAAATGTGATGAATATGATGTGCAGACTGTATTTTAGTTTTCTTTTAAGAGGACCAATGTTGCGTATTTGTGCTGAAGAACTATTTTGCTTTTTACGTCAGTTTAGACAACCTATTGTCACTTCTCGAGGAACTGGGCGACAGGTCAAAAATATCTTCGTCAAGTTCAACTTCATCATCCCTGCGGTGATGGAACCCTTTAACTGACTATCGAGGCACTACTGTACATCCAGATTTCGTATGATGCGGTCGCATATGCAAATAACATATTGTTACCAACATAAAAAGGCAATTTGCACTCATATTGTAATAACGGCACCTAGGAAGAATGATGCTGTTTTTGTTAATTGTTGTCATTGTTATTAATGACATTCCATTAACATACAAGTCATCTGTGATGCCAAAATAAGACTGACATCTCCGATTACAGATGCCATCACGGATTGCCATAGATGTGTTTTTACCTCCTCCCATTACACGTACACTCTGCCAGGGATTAGTGATCCAAATTGCTGCCAGAGATCTGACCCTTTGTATTCATTTTATTTCCGGCATGATGCATTTGGAGCTTAAGGCATTTACAACAGCAGCAACATGTTGCCATTCAACACATCTGCACTTGTTGCTGACACCCACATTTAAGCCACCAAATAAACTTAGATCCGAGAACTTCTGTCTCACACACTATTGTATGCATCATGTGACCACAGTACCAGCCAATGAGGGACTGCAGCATCATGACTGCGTACGTGTGAGGCTGATTAGCATCATTCATAAATGATTGTTTCAGGGTGGGACCAGGCGGAGTTGAAAGTGCATTCATGAATGCACATTTACCAGATGATTGTGGTTTATAAAGGGTAAATTGCGTAGAAATATGAGCGTGCGGTTTTATAAATCTGATTTTTTTTGGCTATTTGCATTTTCCTGTTTTTTGACATACATATATTTTCATGCTCAAAATCATGCAAAGTTTTATAAATGAGGCCCCTGTAGTCCTAACATGCTTTTCCTCTCCTCCTTCACTCAGTCATTTATTGCGAGTTCTTTAAAAATATACTAATTTATACTGATGCTGCTAGAAAATGATTATCTCAGTTTTCTGCCAGTTTAGAAAAACACATTCAAATAGTTCTGTTTTTATCTCCTATTTGATACGATCAATGGAAATCACACAGTTCAAACAAAAATACTTCAGGCACTGACGTCAAATCACAGTGCCATTTACACAACTGAATTTAGAAAAGGTGAATATCACTCATTGCATACTAAACAGTTGTAACCTCTTCTGCTTTAAAAATTACACGAATGTGCTTATTAGTAAGGGCGTTTGAAGAGACTTTTGTATTTAAATAAAAAAGCAAAGGAGAGCAATTTGTATTCAGTTATGCATGCCACAATTCTCAGACAGCCATTATAAAATCTTAATATCAATGATCAAGGTAAAAAAATAATTTGAGCAGATTTGGTGCTTTCAATTTTGGAAGCGACAGAACTGCACATTGCTATAGAATGACAATAACAGGTGAAGTTGAATTTAATACAAGTACTTAATATCTGTCAAATGATGGCATACTGTATGTATTAAGGTGGGACAAAGGTTTTCCAGTGTGCAGATAAAGTGCCATAAAAAAGGATTTTCTTTATATGATGTTTGATTTTCTTTGGAGTTATGGGTAAAGAGGGGTGTCTGCTTATTCTGAAGGAGTTCCAGGTGTATCCAGCAGCTCCCTTGTTGGAATAAGTTCTTTTGTAATAGGGCATGTTGCAGAACCTAAAACTATATATATTTAATATAAAAAGGCGATACCCCTCCCTTAGTGATAAGGAAAGAATAAGAAATCACATAGGAGAAATAATTTAGCTTTCTTTAATGACAGCTTACGTGGCATAACAGATGAAGGAAGCCATGACAAGAACCCAGTTCAGGAGTAGGGGCCCGATCTGTAGAGTCTGCAATTTTCATCTCTGTATTGGAAGGATTTTTAGGATCAAATGTCTTTATCTTCCATTTGTCCATTGGCTTCAAAGGTGTGCCGGGCAATGCTCCAAGGCCTTATACCCTTTCTTCATGTGCAGGCCCCCACTTTGGTGAATAATACAATTCCAGACAAGTCAAAGAGGATACAATTACATGCTGACTCTGACAGATGAAAAATAGTTCACGTTTTCCCAGCTCTCTTTATCTGTCTTGTCTTATGCTTTGCCTAGCAGTTCTAAACGATGAGCCCCTGTGCTAAATCTGTGTCCACTGTGCATGTGAGTAGAAAGAAAAGTAGATTTATAAAATATTTGTGTAGAGGACAGTGACATATTAAACTTATGTTACACCAGGCAGAGGTTGAGAATGAGCATTCCAGCTGGAGAGTGGGCATGCACAAACAGGGCGCTTAGACCAATTGGGATCATGCAGTTGGACAGGAAATAGACTGGACAGAACTCTGGAAGGTGGAGCCATTATGGATCACGTTCCTTATTCAGCCAGTGTAAGACATTTCCTGTAGCTCATCAAACCTCTTCTGCAGGTGTCTGACAGATCCACCACCATGTCCACTGATCCAGAAGAAAGCATCTCTGTGACATATTCTAAGGTGCTGCCCAAAAGCCTTGGCAGAATGGAGGTATGACCAAGTGCTAAGGGCAGTAGCTGATACCATTTGGAGAGGAATCCACCAAAGTAGGCAACAACAACCAGCTACGCAAGCCATTGCTTTTGTTAAAGCTATGGAGAAGCCACAATACCAACCTGGGGCAACAGGTGGCCTGCTGACAACAGACAGCTGAAGTTCCTCAATGCCACCTTGGCAAACTCACTTGGAGCAGATTTAATCCTTAAATCTCAATCAACCAAGAAGGTAGTTTTGCTAGAGCTCACAGCCCACTCGGAAGACTGGATTAAAGAAGCACTTGAAAGAAAGTGGACCAAGTATG
Source organism: Polypterus senegalus (assembly GCF_016835505.1). Taxonomy (NCBI): domain Eukaryota; kingdom Metazoa; phylum Chordata; class Cladistia; order Polypteriformes; family Polypteridae; genus Polypterus; species Polypterus senegalus. The sequence goes on from NC_053155.1 coordinate 294,462,725, forward strand.
AAGGGCTGGTGCCAAACTGTCAGAGTAAGGAATTGAAGGCCAGGTGTTAGGTTATGGAAGTGGGCTGCAGAAGCTTTACAGGCCAGCCTCTTCAGTGAACCCACAAAGTGCTTCGCATATCTGGACTGCACAACAGAAGAGCCATCAAGACAATTCTTGAAGCTGCTGAAAAGGCATCTAGGTCTAGGCACAACTTTAGAGTAGCATTCTATTTGAGCACAAACAAGGGCTTAATCACCACCTAATGGGTGACCCATTTGAGGGTGTCTAATGACTAGAAACACCATGAAATCCTGGGTTCATCACTGATAATGTATCCAAGTTACACTGCAAAGTTTATTATAAAACTGGGGGCCTGAGAACATTCAGTTTTAGAAAAAATTGACAATCATGAAGGGGGTTAATACTTTTTCACATTTTGTAATATACAGTTTAGCCTAATTTCTCACTTAATCACCTATTTTTATACACCCTTGATCCTGTTTGGACTTGTAGTGGGCTGGAGCCTAATGAAGCAGTATGCATGCAAGACCGTTGCTTCACAGGGCATATTCAATGTCACTCACTCATATAGGACACCTTAAAGTCACCAGTAAACCTAAGACATTAAGCACGTCTTTGGGATGTGGGAGCAAAAAATGAATTTCTGGGAAAAAATCCTTCACAGGCGTGAAGAGAATGGTTAATCTGCATAAATACAATGAACTGGTAGCAATTCAGCCACAGTCCCTGCAGCAGTTACATGAATGTGTTTCCATGAATTAATTATGTCCTGCGTTGTTAATTAATTGTCTAGATGCATAATGCTGTCACCTGTTGACCTATTTGATATTGCATCCCATTTAAATATACTAATTTCCCTTTAAACTTTTCAGCATCAGATGATGCACTCAAAAGCAACTTGGCAGGAAGAAGCATGGTGGTCTTAATTCAATTAATGTGCTGTATATGCGCATGCATAAGTTGGGTCTTGAAACCCAAAAAATCAATCATAAAATCAGACCCTGAATTATTATTATTTTTTTTTTTTACATCTTCTGGCCTCCTCCAATCTTGCATCAATATCTCTGATGCATTGAATTTTGTTGCAGCAGTGCAGTTACCAATTTCTTTCGCTACTTCAACAATGTTTAATTTAAAACCAGCTTCATATTTTCTTCTGATTGAACGCTCCATCATAGATAAGGGATGCTCTTATGATAAAGGCGTATGAAGGTGAGAGATACAAAAAACACAAATCAGTGCAAATGTGACTTCGGTACAGTGCATTGCCGCACCGACATAGAAAAAAAGGCTGTGTGTTCTGTGGTTACTCTCTCAGGTGGGCGTTAGCATATCATAATCCCTTGTACCAACAGCATGAGTTTTCCGCATTTGACTTATACAACCAACATTATAAAATACCATAAATTCTACTGTAAAATCAAGTCACGACTTATTCACAGGAGAACTTATCCGTGAGTATATACAGTAATTGATCTGTTTTTTGCTCAAACCTCTCAAACCATTGCTCATATTTTTAGTGTTCTTTACGTGAGCATTCCTTGCAGGGTTCAATATTTTTCATAACTGAGGAGTTGATGTTGTATATTTATAGTTGTAATTTCAGTGTAGCTCTGACATCTGCTGTATAATGTCTAACAGTAAGCAATAACTTTAGCAGCTGTAATATTTATCTGTTTTGTGTATTATGAATGATTTCTCTAGAACAGTGTTTCTTAAACTATGGGCCGTGAGAAATTGACAGATTGAATGAGAATGGAAAGGGTCAAAAACGGTTTGCTTAAAGTCTTGTGAACACTTTGTGGTTGTTAAATTTTCAACACACACACAATAGCCTGCCCTGAAAAATTATGATTAAATAAATCTGGACTTTGTCATGGCACAGGCTGAATTGCTGGGGATATCACATCACACCACTGGTAGTCACAGCACAGATGCAGGCTGCAGCTGTCTGTGGCTCGCTAAGATTATGTAAATGACTGAAAAATTGCTGTAATGGTCTTGTAGTGTGATGTCTGCCTTACTGCTACTTTTTGGCTATCAGAACCAACTAGAATAAAGTTTTAATAAGACAGAAGATTTTTGAGCATTTTTAGAATACTGGAACATTAGAACATTTTTGATGAGAACAAGCCATTCAGCCCAGTAAAGTTCATCTTCTTCCTCATAACTCACCCCCTGTAGCCCTGGAATCAGCAGAAAGGAGGAGGACTTGCTCTCGATGTCCATACCAGGTGGTGCAACTCTGGACATGTAAATGTTAAAATCTCCACTTGCTGCAGGGACATCGAACTGTTGGCCGTAAGTTTGCATCCCTATTACATGTCCAGAAACTTTGGACATGCCATTGTTGTTATTGTTTACATCCCTCCTCAGGCGGATGTGGAGATAGCGGGTGACATCATCCATTCTGCTGTTGCTAAGTTACAAATACAGCACCCTGAGGCGCTTGTGCTAATCGCTGGAGATTTTATTCATGTGACGCTGGACAAAACATTACTTGCCTTCTCCCGGTATGTGGATTGTATCACCCGAGGAAATAGGAGTATCGACCTACTGTATGCAAATGTTAAAGACGCATACAGCGCCACCCCGCTGCCTGCGCTTGGGAAAGCAGATCATAACCTGGTTCAGCTTCAGCCTCACTACAAACCACACGCTCATTCAGGAAGTGGTCCCCTGAGGCACAGCAGGCTCTGAGAGACTGCTTTGGAACTACGGACTGGGATATCCTGCTGGGGTCACATAGTGAGAACATTGAAGACGCTGTTGAATGCACAACTGATTACATCAACTTCTGTATGGACATTGTAGTTCCAGTAAGAACAGTACGCTGCTATGCTAACAACAAGCCATGGATTACAAGTGACATCAAAGGCCTTTTGAACCAGAAGAAAAGGGCTTTTAAAGACGGTGATCAGCATGAGCTCAAGTGCGTGCAGAAGGAACTCCGAGTCCAGCTCAGGGCGGCGAAGGAGAAGTACAGGAGAAAGCTGGAACAAAAGTTGCAGAATAACAGCATGAAGGAAGTGTGGGATGGGATGAAGATCATCACTGGCTGCAGCTCGAAGCGGGGTGCCACCATTGAGATAGACGTAGAGAGAGCAAACCAGATGAACAACTTCTTCAACAGGTTTGACAACCCTAACCCACTCTCACCTTGGAGTACTGGACCCTCTACCCATCCTTCTGCTGATACCAACATAGGAAAGAGTTTCCCCCAACCCACAATTACAGCAGCCCAGGTAAGCAGAGAGCTGAGGAGACTTTGTGCCAGCAAAGCAGTGGGTCCAGTTGGAGTATCGCCACGACTGCTGAAGGTCTGTGCATTGGAGCTGGGGAGTCCTCTACAGCGCATCTTCAACCTGGGCCTGGAACAGGGGAGAGTCCTGAGGCTTTGAAAAACATCTTGCATCACCCTAGGTATCATGTCCTAGTGAGCTGAACGACTTCCGGCCTGTCGCTCTGATGTTACATGTGTTGAAGACCATGGAGTGGCTGCTGCTTCACCACCTGAGGCCACAGGTCCGTCACTTCCTACAGGAGAAGTTGGGAGCGGAGGATGCCATCATCTATATGCTACACCGATCCCTCTCCCACTTGGACAGAGGCATTGGTGCTGTAAGAATTATGTTTCTGGACTTCTCTAGCACCTTCAACACCATCCAACCTCTGCTCCTTAGGGACAAGCAGACAGAGGTGGGAGTAGATTCATAACAGGTAGCACGGATCGTGGACTATCTTAAAGACAGACCTCAGTATGTGCGTCTCGGGAACTGCAGATCTGACATTGTGGTCAGCAACACAGGAGCGACGCAGGGGACTGTACTTTCTCCGGTCCTGTTCAACCAATATACATCAGACTTCCAAAACAACTTGGAGTCCTGCCATGTGCAAAAATTCGCTGATGACACTGCTATCTTGGGCTGCATCAGGAGTGGGCAGGAGGAGGAGTATAGGAAACTAATCAAGGACTTTGTTAAATGGTGCGACTCAAACCACCTACAACTGAACACCAGCAAAACCAAGGAGCTGGTGGTGGATTTTAGGAGGCCCAAGCCCCTCATGGACTCTGTGATCATCAGAGGCGACTGTGTGCAGAGGGTGCAGACCTATAAATACCTGGGAGTGCAGCTGGATGATAAATTGGACTGGACTGCCAATATTGATGCTCTGTGCAAGAGAGGACAGAGCCGACTATACTTCCTTAGAAGGCTGGCGTCCTTCAACATCTGCAATAAGATGCTGTAGATGTTCTATCAGATGGTTGTGGCGAGCACCCTCTTCTATGTGGTGGTGTGCTGGGGAGGCAGCATAAAGAAGAACGCCTCATGCCTGGACAAACTGGTGAGGAGGGCAGGTTCTATTGTAGGCACGGAGCTGGACAGTTTGACATCTGTGGCAGAGCGACAGGCACTGAGCAGGCTCCTGTCAGTCATGGAGAATCCACTGCATCCACTGAACAGGACAGAGGAGCAGCTTCAACAACAGACTGCTCTCACTGTCCTGCTCCACTGGCAGACTGAGGAGATCATTCCTCCCCTACACCATGCGACTCTTCAATTCCACCTGGTTGGTGCATAAACGTTAATATTATACACAATTATTTTCTGTTATACCTTCATTGTTATCAATCTTTAATTTAATATTGTTCTTTATCAGTATGCTGCTGAATTTCCCCTTGGGATTAGTAAAGTATCTATCTATCTATCTATCTATCTATCTATCTATCTATCTATCTATCTATCTATCTATCTATCTATCTATCTATCTATCTATCTATCTATCTATCTATCTATCTATCTATCTATCTATCTATCTATCTATCTATCTATCTATCTATCTATCTATCTATCTATCTATCTATCTAGATGCTTTTCTCTCCACTTTTTCTTGTGCTGCTATGTCCTTTTTGTAGCCTGGAGACCAAAACTCATAAATCTTTCTCATAAGGTATACTTTTCATTTTCTGACCTCCCACAGTGTTTTCAAACCTAACATTTTTACTTCCACCTTTGCTCGAAAACCGATGCCAGCTACCTGAGTACTTGGTTATTCCTCCAAGCATACCACTTTTTTGCGTGAGACTTATTAAAATCCTGTTATGGTGTGCTTCAGTGATGCAGGTGCTTAACACAGGGTCTTCACCCCACCATTGATTGAGGATCTGTGGGTTAGGAAGAATGTCATAAGTGGCTCTGATAACAAACCATACCCAATATTCTTCCATTTTCCAAATGTCACGGCAAATTATTTTCCTCTTCTTCAGGCCCTTCCAGTTGGTCCATTGGCTTCAGAACAGGTCATCTACCAGAAGCTAAGCATCTAAGAAGAGGTGCCAGTGAGGCCAGCAGGGGGCACTTACCCTGTGGGCTGTGGATAGATCACAACATTCCAGTGCAGTGATGGTGACGTGCTGTAAATATGGCAGCGTCCTTCAGATGAGACGTAAAACAGAGATCCTGACTCCCTGTGGTCATTGAAGATCCCTGGGCATTTTTCAAAAACAGTAGAGTTTCTCCCAATATCCTGGCTAAATTGCCCATCATGGTCATGTCCATTCTGGCTCCCAATCATCCCCTGACTCTAATTTACTAGCTCTCTCACCCCTTCACTACCTAATAGATAATGTGTGGTGCGCATACAGGCACAATAATGGCTGGGGTTGCATCGTTCAGGTAGGTGCTGCATTGTGGTGGTGTCTGAAATGGTTCCCATCTGTCTAAGCACTTTCTTTGAGTAGCAAGAAAAGCACTTTATAAATGTCATTTATTATTTTTATTATAGTGGAGCCTCGGTTCACGAATGTCATGGAACACGTACAAATAGGTTTACGACCAAAAAGTTCACCAAACTTTTGCATCTGTTCACGATCACAGACTTGGTATACGAACAAGCCAGTTTCCCTTTCGGTTTGTGCACACCTGATGATTTCAGCTTGTGTTCAGTCTCTCCCTGTGCAGCGAGTAAGAGAGAGAGAGAGAGAGACACACACACACACACACACACAGAGAGACACAGAGACGCGCACGCGAGAGAGAGAGAGAGAGACAGAGAGAGAGATGCGTGAGAGAGACACACACACACTGGACACATAAGGCAGAGAAGGCAGTTAAAGAATGCACCAGGTTTGTTTTTAAAGGGACAGATTCGAGCATTGTTTTAACCTCGTTGTATTTAATGAAGACTTTTTTCTATTGGATTTTAACCTCCACTTTACTTCTGTTTACAGCGATCGGTTTGTAGCGTGCATTGTTGCAATGTTACTTTTCTTGGTGATTTATTAAATTACGGATTTTTCAAATGTTCATTTTTTTTCTCTGTGCTTAAAACTCATTAAAAAAAATGTTTTTAATGAGGGGTTCAAAGCACTATTTTGCGAACTCTTGCAGTGTTAGTTTTCTCTGTTGTTCAAGGTTTTCTCAGTGTTGTTCAATGTTTTTACATTTAGTTTACTATTACGCTGTGCATTCTATAATATAATTAACTATATTTTTGCCCAAAATTCTTTAATCATGGTAAAACTGTTGCCACTCCGAAACCCAAGCGGGGTCTGGTTATGGACGGGCTAAGGCCCCTCCCAGCTGCTCCCACGGCGTACGCAGTGGTGACTAACGATGACGTAGACGGGCCGGGAGGGCTGTTTTCAGACACGGACCTCATCCCGGAAGTGCCACTGGGGGAGCCTTCAGGTCAAGACGAAGCTAGTCCCAACCTGCTTACTGGCGTGGAATATCAATTTCGGTCCACGTCAGCGTCCTTTAAGAGAAAACAGTGGAATGATGATTCCCTGAAGTTTGCCCGAAATGCTATAGGCCTGCCCGGTCTGTCAGCTGCGTCAGATACCCAGGAGGGGCCGTGCTCCTCTAGTCCTCTTGATGTACCCTTTGAGCGAATCAGTGTCGATCTTGTTGGATCCCTGGAACCCTTGACACGAGACCATAAATATATTTTGGTGATGGTTGATTATGCAGCCCGATATCCTGAAGCAGTTCCCCTGTGAGCTGCTAATTCAAAAAAATATCACACGGGAACTGGTACGTCTTTTTTCCAGAGTGGGCATACCTAAAGAAGTACTAACGGACCAAGGTATACCCTTCACGTCGGCTACGTTCAGGGAAGTGACCAAGTTACTCCACATTAAGCATCTCAGGACATCGGTATACCACCCACAGACAGACGGCTTGGTGGAACGCTTCAACCAGACCCTGAAACAGATGCTATGAAAGGTAGTCAGTGCGGATGGTAGGTACTTGGATTAACTTTTACCGCTGGTGCTTTTCACGTAACGGGAGGTGCCACAAGCCTCCACGGGGTTTTCCCCCTTTGAACTCCTGTATGGACGCTAACCCTGGGGCAAATTCCCTTAACGACATCCGGAAAAGAGAAAACTGCTTTCAGCACCTATAGTGGGCACTGGCAGTACAAGGTACTCCCATTTGGGCTGCACAGGGCGCCAGCGACTTTCCAGCTTCTGGTAGACAGAGTGCTATGGCACCACCAGCCCTACAGTGCCGTGTACCTGGATGATGTTGTCATCTTCTCCGGCACCTGGGAGGAACATGTACTGCAGGTGTACGCCATCCTCCTGACACTAGTGAAAGCCAGGTTTCTTATCAATCCCCGGAAGTGTTTTTTTGGATTGAACAAAGCCAAATATTTAGGTTACCTGGTGGGAGGAGGACTGGTGAAACCACGGTGCTCAAAGATCAAAGAGCTAGCAAGTTACTATTGGTGGTTTGTGCCCCGCTTCTCCGAGAGGGCTGCACCCTTAACCGACCTGACAAATAAACGGGCCCCTTTCCATGTGGTGTGGAATAGCATAACAGAACGGGCATTCAGTTACCTGAAGTTGGCCCTGACAATGGCACCTGTTTTGAGAACCCCTGATTTTACTCTCCCTTTTCTCCTCCAGACCGATGCTTCAGACACAGGTCTCGGTGCCGTGCTGAGCCAGAGCATCGATGGTGTCGAACACCCCGTGTTATACCTCAGCCGGAAACTGTTGGACCGGAAGACGCGGTAAGCTGCAGTGAAACGGGAAGTCCTAGCCATCAAGTGTGCCATAATATACCTGCGGTACTACCTGTTGGGCCGGGAGTTCACGCTCTTGACGGACCATGCCACCCTCCAGTGAATGACCCTGAACCGGGAGTCGAATCCTCGGGTCACCAGGTGGTTTTTGAACTTGCAGCCCTACAAGTTTACCATCACTTATCGCCTGGGGTACCTGGGGTAGCCTCAAGGCCAACACTGATGCCCTCTCCTGGGCTTACGACCTCTTGGTTCGAGCTGCCTAACCCGATGGGTCTGGGCTGAAGGGGGGTCATATCACGCACGAGCACATGAGGAGCAGCTGAAGGACCCAACGAGCATCGCGACAACTCGTGCTAGGGGACAAAGACGGGGTACTAACCTCTCTCTCTCTCTTTTTCCATAGAAAGAACGAAGTGCCGCCGCCATGATCCGTCCCTTATAAACAAAACACAATCACTTCCGGGTTCCTTTCTTCCCTCTGGTCCCCTGTTGATGACGTCCAAAACCCATCCACCACCACGCCTTCCCAGCATCCCACGTCCCTAATTTCCGGTCCGGCTCCTTTTAATGTCCGTGCAACCCTCCCTGTTTGTCTAACACGTTTCTCTTTTTATTTTTGTGAGATTTGGAAGACCTTTTCTTTGCAGTATACGGGGCCTAAAAACCCCAAACCTTTATGACTTGTCTTGTGTCTTATTACACCAGGTAGATGTCTAACTGAAAAGAGAGGACTCTTAGGTGCACTGCTGTAATGACTGGATAATACACTTAACATTTCATGTTATCTAAGGCAGCTTGGGTTGTTAAATGCATAAGGACTTAGACGTGTCAAAATCTGTTCGTTTCGGTACTTTTGGGAAATAGGATTACAGCTATTTGCCTTTATAATTGATGGCTTCAATGAAATGAATACCTGAAAATGCGTCAGCCTGAAGAGTGGAGCTAAAGACCCCTAGCCTATTGATTTATGTTAGCAATCTAACAGATCTGTCCCTTTGAAATTGCCCTTATTGTTGCACATGGCAGCACTAGGCTCAGTAAAGTATTTTGGAGATTTTAATAGGACATTTTATGAAGACAGGGATTAAAAACAGCTTTGAATGATTCTTCCTTCTTGCCACTCTGTCATGTTTGATGCTAAGAGCCAGGGAAAGATACAGGGAATGTTTTTTTTCCTTGAAATTCATTCATTTTAAAATGCCAAGTGACATTTTCATGACTGCAGGTTTAATACAATGCGCCTATAAAATTTTAAAATGTAAATAGCACCCTATTCTGAATTACGTACTTCACAGAGATATATATTACACTTGGTAATTCAGCCGTGAGGAGGTCAAAGGTTCAAGAAAACAATTTTTTCTGAACTCTTTTAGTGTTTGCATGCTTTTCACGTTTTCATGTTTCAGTCAATTTTCCTGTTACCTTTTATATTAATTCTAAAAGGTTGAAAAAAGAAACATCTTGATGATGCAAGAGATTCATATCTGTTAGCTTCTCGCAGGTCACAGTCCCTATTTAACAATCCAAAATTAAGTGGCACATTGCAGCAATTATTATGACAAATTTGCTTTTCTTTTGTCTAGCATACAAAAGAGCAATGCTTTTACTTTAACTTCTGGCAAGAGCAAAGCATTTTTGCCTAGCTTAGATGACCTTTATTGTTTTTTATTTGCCAGAAACACAAATGGCAAATCCTTGCATTCTTTATTAACTGGGTAAAAGGGCACCATCATGAAAACTGCAGAACAAGGCCATAAAAAATACCAATCAGGACCTTTACACCAATTAAACAACAAAATAAGCACTTCCAAAATAACAGAAAATAACTTTTGGTTAGAATTTAGGGGTCAGAATTGATCTTTACTATTTCATTTAGGATTTTCTTGCAGCAACACAGAAACATGAAATTCTGTAGCAGTGAAACAATTTTATTTTTATTTTGTTTACAATCAAATATTATATTGATAAGAGAATAAACGTTCGATCATATGGAAATATGGACATTTAGAAAAGTCAAGGAGGAGGTGTAGCTTATCAGGAGCACTAAGGGAGAATCAAAATATATAGACAGTGAGATAGTGAATGTTCTAAACTTGAATTTTTCTTACGTTTTCACATTACAGCAGATAACAGCAGTAACAGGGACTACTAAGGAAGTACTGAGTGATGTGGAAATTGTAGAGGAGGAAGTGTTGCTCAGATTAAATAAAATGAAATCAAACAAATCACCAGGACCAGATAATATTCATCCCAGTGTGTTTAAGGAGGTTATTGGGTAGATATGTAAGTTCCTGACATATAAACTGCTCAAAAAAATTAAAGGATCACTTTTTAATCTGAGTATAGCATCAAGTCAGTGAAACTTCTGGGCTATTGATCTGGTCAGCTACAGTAAGTAGCAGAGAGGCTTGCTTGTCACTTTAGGCTGCTTTGGTGTTAATGAAATTAACAACAGGTGACCTACAGGGGCAACAATGACATGACCCCCAAAACAGGAATGGCTTAACAGGTGGAAGACACTGACATTTTTCCCTCCTCATTTTGTCTGACTGTTCTCTCACTAGTTTTGCATTTGGCTATGGTCAGTGTCACTACTGGCAGCATGAGGCTATACTGGGACCCTACAGAGGTTGCACAGGTAGTCCAACTTCTCCAGGATGGCACATCAATATGTGTCATTGCCAGAAGGTTTGCTGTGTCTCCCAGCACAGTCTTGAGGGCATGGAGGAGATTCCAGGTGACAGGTAGTTACTCTAGGAGAGCTGGACAGGGCCGTTGAAGGTCCTTAGCCCATCAGTAAGACTGGTGTCTGCTCCTTTGAGCAAGAAGGAACAGGATGAACACTGCCAGAGCTCTACAAAATGACCTCCAACAGGCCACTTGTGTGAATGTCTCTGACCAAACAATCAGAAACAGACTTTATGAGGGTGGCCTGCGGGGCCGACGTCCTCTAGTAGGCCCTGTGCTCACTGCCCAGCATCGTGGAGCTCGATTGGCATTTGCCATAGAATTGGCAGGTCCACCACTTGCATCTTGTGCTTTTCACAGATGAGAGCAGGCTCGCCCTGAGTACATGTGACAGATGTGAAAGGGTCTGGAAAAGCTGTGAAGAATGATATGCTGCCTGTAACATCGTTCAGCATGACCAGTTTGGTGATGAGTCAGTGATGGTCTGGGGAGGTGTATCCATGGTGGGACGCACAGACCTCTACAGGCTAGACAATGGCACCTTGACTGCCATTAGATATCGGATGAAATCTTTGGACCCATTTTCAGACCCTAAGCTGGTGCAGTGGATCCTGGGTTCCCCCTGTTGCACAACAATGCCTGGCCTCATGTGATGAGAGTATGCAGGCAGTTTCTGGAGGATGAAGGAATTGATACCATTGACTGGCCCCCACACTCTCCTGACCTAAATCCAATAGAACACCTCTGAGACATTATGTTTCGGTCCATCTGATGCCGCCAGGTTGCACCTCGTACTATCCAGGAGCTCAGTGATGCCCTGGTCCAGATCTGGGAGGCGGTCACCCAGGACACCATTCGTTGTCTCATTAGGAGCATGTCCCGACATTGTCAGGCATGCATACAAGCATATGAGGGCCATACAAACTACTGAGAGGACACCATCCATCGTCTCACTAGGAGCATGACTCCCCATTCGATGTTGTAAGGCATTCATACAACCATGCTCTGAGGAAGCAAAATAAAGTATAGAATGGGGCGGGTGCATATGAAATTATTTATCTATGTTTTCAGAAAGCATTTGACATGGTCCAACATTAGATTTTGAGTATCTAACTAAAAGCAGTGGGATTTCTGAGTGTAGTGTGTCGATAGGTGCATAATTGGTTAAAATAAATTAAACAGAGGGTTAGGTTGTGAGGAACCTTATCAGAATTGGCTGATGTTAAGAGTGGTGCCCTTCAGGGTCAGTGCTAGGGCCACTGCTATTTAAAATATACAGTAGAGTTTCGCTTATCCAACCTTCGCTTATCCAACATTCTGTATTATCCGACGTCCCACCACAAAAAACAAAAAACGCATCAATCGGCAACAAGAACTGCAAGTTGTGAGTGTGAGCGTAGTCTATTTTTTGTTGCTAAGTTCATTTTTTCAGTTAAATTTTTCTGTTTTGTTGTAAAACATGATTACAGTGGATTATGTGGCCAGCCCTCTCTGGCGTGTGTGTGTTTGCCTGTGTCTCTCTCGCTCGCGTGTGTGTGCGTGCGCCTGCTTGTGTGTCTCTCTCTCTCTCTCATGTGCACGCGCGCGTGTGTGTGTGTGTGTGTGCGTGCGTGTCTGCCTGTGTCTCTCTCACGTACGTCCGTGCGTGTGTGTGTGTGCGTGCGCCTGTGTATTGTGGTGCAGATATTGGGATTAAACACAATGGGCTCTTCTAGAATCCAAAACAATGAGAGGTCTTCACAATCTCTTTGAATTGATAAAAATTGCCAAGCTTTAAAAAGACTCCTGTAAAAGTCTGGTACTTGTAAGGTCTCAGATTTCTCAAGACGACACCATATTAAGCTTTTGCCCAATCCCATTTGTCCCACTTGGTTAAAAAAGCATTGCTAGATTCATCCAGGGCTCGGGCATTGTGGAGTATAACAGTTTTTGCACGGTCTGAAGGCGGAAGGCAATAATTCTGCTTTCAATGTCCATAATGCCTTGCCCACCTTCATCAAGTGGCAAGTATAATACGCCCCTCCTCAACCAGTGAAGACCATCCCAAAAAAAGTTAACAACATTCTCTTGAATCTTTTGAATTACATGTGGTGGAGGCTCCAGACAGATACACTGATGCCACAGACTCGAAGTCACCAGATTGTTAATTACTAACATCCGACCTCTGTACGACATTTGGGATAGTATCCATTTCCATCTGGCCAACCGAGCTACCACTTTTTCCAAGAGTCCATCCCAGTTCTTTTGGACATAGTGATCATCTCCTAGATGTACTCCCAGGTAGAGAATCCCTTCAGTGCTCCATTACAGCTCCCCTTGTAAACTCGGCGTCTTATATCCAGCCCAGTCTCCAACTAATAAAGCACTGCTTTTACTCCTGTTTATTTTAGTATTGGAAATCAGTTCATATTTCCTTTGACAGTTTGTGACATTATCAAAGTCTTCTTGATTTGTGATAAAAACAAGAATGTCGTCTGCGTAGGCTGTGACCTTTATAGGATTCCCAGTGCAGTAAGGAATGGAGAGGCCAGTCAGCACTTTTCTCAGGTTGACTAAGAATGGCTCTAAGGCGAGGGCGTACAGCATCCCTGATAGCGAACAGCCTTGTCGGACTCCTCTTTGGACGCTGAAAGGCGCACATAAACCACCATTGACCTTAACTATACCAGAAATGTCACAATACAACAGCCGAATGTACTTTATAAATTGTTCCCCAAATCCAAAGGCCTTGAGAGTGTTCCATAGATACGAGTGTCTGACTCTATCAAAGGCTTTTTCTTGGTCAATTGAAATAAATCCTGTTCTAAAATTGAACAGTTTTGCTGCAGCGATAATATCTCTGACTAAGAAAATGTTATTATTATTGGTCATGATGCACCAGTTTCACTGGTTAGCCAAGACTTTTGACAGGATTTTATAATCTGCGCAAAGTAAAGACACAGGCCTCCAGTTCTTAATATGGCACAAGTCACCTTTTTTAGGCAGAAGTGTGATCACGGCCCTTCTACAGCTCTGAGGTAGCACACCTGATTCAACACTGTGTTTGAACACTTCTAAAAAATCCTGACCGATAACATCCCAAAATTCTTTATAAAATTCAATTGGAATGCCATCTATCCCAGGGACTTTTCCATTATGAAGTTCGTTCACTGCTGCTGAAATTTCTGCCATAGTGAACTCTTTATTCAGCTCGGTGGCATCTGTTACAGGAAGCTGTGGTAAGTCCTCTAAAAAGGACTGTAAGTTTTCATCACTACCACATCCTTCAGCAGAAAACAGCTTTTCATAAAATACTCGGACCTCTGTTCTTATCTCACCCAAGTCCAGTGTCTTTTCACCATTAGCTTTAGTCACACAGTGTAGAATTTTACTTTGAGAATTCTTCTTTTCCAGGCCAAAGAAATATTGTGTTGGTGCATCCATTTGTGTTAACTGCTGGAAGCGAGCCCTTACTAGAGCCCCCTGAGCTTTTGTGTCTAGTAAATGTGAGATCCCCCTCTTTGTTGCTTTGAGACTCTCTGTAAGGTTTTCATCTGAATCATTCCCTAATAGCTGTTCAATCTGAGATATTCGGCCCTCCAGTTGTGTCATTTCTGACTGTAACAACCGTGTGACATTTCTGGTATATTGCTGACACAAGGATCGAATGTGGTTCTTCCCCATTTCCCACCAATACTGTAAGCTGGTGAACTCCTTCCTCGAACCCCTCCAACCTCTCCAAAAATAATTAAAAATGTCTTTAAATCGTTGATATTGTAGTAGTAGTACATTAAAATGCCAGTATGCGCTGCAAGGCCTGTAAGTGTTCGATAGAACTGTACAAACCACTAGACTGTGGTCTGAGAAACCAGTGGGGACAATAGAGCATTCCTTAAATAGACCCAATAGGTGCTTAAAGGTGTAAAATCTATCGAGCCTCGCCATTGAAAGGGTCTCACTAGTTATCTTTCCCCATGTGTACTGCCTGCTGCTGTCTCCATGTTTACTCCTCCACTCATCCAGCAGCCCCTTCTCCCCCACTATCCTTCCCCATTTCCGTGCAGATTGGGTGTGTGGCTCCAGGCTGTTATTTCTGTCCCTCTGAGGGTCAAGGGTACAATTAAAATCCCCACCCAATTTCATCACTTCCTCAGGGTCACACTGACTTAAAACATCTGTCAATACTTTATAAAAATCAAGTTTCTTATTCCCATTATTTGGTGCATATACATTAATAAAAGTGAACCAACAGCCATTTACTGTACTTTTGTTTTTACTTTCAGTAGCCTCCCTTTCACCAAATCATGCACATTATGATCCTCCATTAGGAAACCACTGCAAAACAAGACCGCCACCCCTGCAATGACATGTAACCCATTGCTGAAGACGTAGCCCCCATTCCAGTCCCTGCTCCACTCCCACTGGTTTGTCTCATTTATGTGGGTTTCCTGTAGAAAGGCGACTGTCAGATTTTTTTTGGGTTAGAAACTCAAAGAGCGTCAGTCTCTTGCTTGGATTCCTCCCGCCGTTAATATTTAAACTACCCAATTTCAAGTTCGCCATACTGATTAAATGTAAACAGCAACTCAGCACCAAGCCAAGTGACCACCACAGGTACAATGGTGGAAAATTCCTAAAAATGTTATCCATTACACTTTTCATTTTTTAGTCTGTTTCCTAAACCTATTCGTGATATTCTTTAATCTCATGAGCTCCTTGATGTTAAATATTGTGGCCATGGTTTTGTTTTTTCTCAAACTGCCCACTGACGATATAAACAGATTCACATCGGGAAAAAATTCACCCTTCTCCTGCCCTCCGTCGCCTGTAAAAACTGTTTAACGCTCTGGGCGCTGTAACCGCCTCTGCCACTTAATTCCTGGGAGTCCGAGATGGTTGAACAGTCAGACATTTCTCCATCACCCTCCTCTCCTGCGCTCACCACGGCAGAACCGTCATCAACCGTCTCTGCGAGAACTGCAAAAGTCCCCTTAGCATTAAACAGAGGATCAGCGGCATCTCCGCCCTCTACGCCCGATCCCCGACTCGTGCTCATCCGCTTTTTTGTTGTACCACCGTCTTCTATCCCATGCCTCTTCCGCCCTGGGCGTCTAAACTCGCCGTCTTTCTCAATATCAATATTTCCGTCCTCCTCTTCCACATCTCCCCATGATCTGCTCTGTACTGTTAAAGAAATCTCCGTATTTAAACCACTTTCATTCTAATCTGGATTACCTTTTTCCTCATCCCCCTGAGGCATTGCCACCCCTCGTCTACGATCTCTCGGCTCCCAGCTGCTACAGGACGGCTTTGAACTTCACCTTCCAACCTTTCCTGAACTTCATGTTCATTGCCTCGTTTTTCTTTTTCTTTCTCGGGACAATGTTTAATCAGATGTTGTTCTCTCCCGCACCACAAACATTTAATTTCATCCGAAAACACAAAGATTACACAATCAAATCCATCAACTTTAAACTTCATTGCAATATTTGGATTTTCATTCATTCTATTCAAAACCATGTAAACTCGTCTTCGGAAAGACGGAACATGTTTTAACGCTGGGGATTTACACCCCAATTGAATAAAACGAATTTTAGAAACAAGTCTGCCATGGCGCTCCAGCTCTTTTTCAATAGTTTAATTCTTTATAAACGGCGGTACATTTGAAATAATTACTTTGCGCGCTGGGGTGCCCAGCGGAGTTACCTGTGCGAAAGATCCATCAATAACTACTGTACACCTCTTTCCACCACTACTGAGACCAGATCTACTGAACTTAAGAATAAAACAATACAGCCGTTCATTCTGGAAGCCGATTTAATATTCTCGCAACCGACCAACTGACCGACTGCTAAGTCCGCCGTCTCCAACGGGACAAACTCC
Source organism: Polypterus senegalus (assembly GCF_016835505.1). Taxonomy (NCBI): domain Eukaryota; kingdom Metazoa; phylum Chordata; class Cladistia; order Polypteriformes; family Polypteridae; genus Polypterus; species Polypterus senegalus. The sequence continues at coordinate 294,479,315 of NC_053155.1, forward strand.
TCTAACAGAAGTTTTATCCCATGGCGGCGGCTCAAGGTCTCCAAATTCGCAGCCATACCGGCTGCCGTGGCCAAAAAGCCACTCAGTAAAAAAAAACAACGCTCAAAACTTTTCAGTAATAGTTCAAAAGCATGACAGAATAGTGAAAAAAAAGGAATGAAAAAATAGATAAACATTAGGAAAACAACACAGCCACTGGCACCACAGCAAACACCCAGCATGCACAGCGAAAACAGGAAGGAGATAGATAGATAGATAGATAGATAGATAGATAGATAGATAGATAGATAAGATAGATAGATAGATAGATAGATAGATAGATAGATAGATAGATAGATAGATAGATAGATAGATAGATAGATAGATAGATAGATAGATAGATAGATAGATAAGAACTTTATTTATCCCGAGGGAAATTCTTTTGTCATATACATGCTCAGTGCAACAAGAGGAATAAAGATAAGGTAATAAAGAGTTAAAAAGATCAATAATAATAGTGCAAACAGAATAACTAAATAAACAGAATAACAAAATAACTCTAAACAAAATATCAAATAACTATAACTAATAGTTTGTATTATAACTATATAACTAATTTGTGCAAAGCAATAAACAACTATAACATATATTATAAAATTACAGATTATTAGTGCAAGTGGTAATGAAAAGTGGCTAGTGTTTATGCTATAAAAAATGAGATAGCAGCATGTGATGATGAGAAGGATCACCTACAGAATGAGGAAGAATTATACAGTCTTATTGCCACAGGTAGAAAGGATTTCCTGTGGCGTTCGGTTCTACACTTGGAGGCAATGAGTCTTTTGCTGTGTGTGCTCCGATGACCCATCAAGGAGGCATGCATGGGGTGAGAGGGGTTGTGCATGATACCGAGAAGATTTTTCAGCATTCTCCTCTCAGACACCTCCACCAGGTTCTCCAGTCTGACACCCAGGACAGAACCAGCCTTTTTAATCAGTTTGTTCAGCCTGTTGGCCTCAGCTGTCTTCAGCCCACTGCCCCAACACACAGCTGCAAAAAACACCACACTCTGTACCACAGAGTGATAGATCATAGTCAGCATTTTCCTACAAACATTGAAAGACCTGAGCCTCCTCAATAGTTAAAGTCGGCTCTGCCCTTTCTTGAAAACCGTGTTGGTGGTCTTGGACCAGTCCAGTTTACAGTTAATGTGTACCCCCAGGTACCTGTAGTCCTCAACCACCTCAACATCAGTTCCTCTGATGGTGACAGGGGTGGGAAAAGGAGTCTGTTATCTAAAGTCCACAACCAGTTCCTTTGTCTTTGTGATGTTTATCTGTAAAAAATTTAGCTCACACCACTCCACAAAGCTGTCCACCACCCTCCTGTATTCATCCTCCTGTCCTTCCCTGATACAGGCCTCAATGGCAGAGTCATCAGAGAATTTCTGCAGATGACATGACTGAAACCTGTACCTGAAGTCAGACGTATAGAGAGGGTGAAGAGGAAGGGTGATAGGACAGTTCCCTGCGGCGCCCCCGTGCTGCTCAGGATGCTATCAGAGCAGCAGCTGTTCAGCCGGACATGCTGTGGTCGATTGGTTAAATGGTCCGTAATCCAGGCTACCAATGGGGCGTCCACCTGCATTTCTGTAAGCTTATTTCCCAGCAGTGATGGTCTGATTGTGTTAAAAGCACTAGAGATGTCAAAAAACATGACCCTCACAGTGTCTCCAGCAATGTCCAAATGAGAATAAGCCAGGTTCAGCAGATAGATGATAGCGTCCTCCACGCCGATACCACTTTTAATCCTGAAGAACTACTGCCTTTTCATTGATATGTGGATCTATATATTAGAAGACACCTAATTGACTTAGAAACCAAATGGTAAAAAATAAACAACTGATTTCTTGTACAACCCAAAATCACAGGAGAAATGTCTCCATGAACTTTAACAGGCCCTGTTTTTTACAGCCCCCCAGTCCTGACTCCATAATAAGACAAGAAAAAAGCTTTCAAAAAAACCCTTTCAGGGTAAAAAAAATAAAACAATTTTTAACAAAACAAAAACCTTCTCAGATTTTTTTAAAGAAGAAGTCTGAGGGTTATTAATTTATTTATCTGTTGGCTTTTTATATGCTAATTTCCCAATGTAGTTTGCAATGATGGCCAATAATTTTTTCCCCCCTTGGAAAATGCACATTACAATATTTCTGACAGGACCGGACTCAATGTTGACCAGTGGTGTACTATGCCAAACAATGTTAAAAATCTCAATAACTTGAAGACAGGTCCCTTGACCAATGAATGAGGTGGGAGGCAGAACATCAATGCAAAAGCACAGTGTTATGGAAATACATTTTTTTTCTGAAAATAACTATAATAATATTTTAGGAAAATACACATGTTTTGAGCATATGACTGGATAACGGACACAGGGATTATTGGACATGAGTAACATGAGATTTCTTTTTTATCACATTGTGCCACTCTACAGCACTGCTCACCACTGGGTAATATTATATTCTACATTTTTTTCTTACGTTTTGTATGAAAATATAGTATTAAAAGAAACATAATACTTTTTCTAACCCATTACTACAAACTACATGAGGTAACATATAAAAATATTTTTGGGGGAATATTCATTTAAAGGAAATCTAGTAGCTATTGTGATATTTTAATAAAAAAGAACTTGAAAACTTAAAATTAAAAATGCAGAACTTCAAAGCATGCAGTTAGACAGTTCTAAAAATAAAACTGCCTACAAAGCTTCAGGGGTATGCCCTGTGTAAGACTAATAAATAAATATGACAACTAAATAATGAATAACTGAGTACATTAGCTAATAAATAATTAGGAAAACATTTTTAATGTAGAGAAGAAAACCACCTGTGTAAGAACATATTGGTGCATCGTCTATCAGTGTTATAAATACTCTGTTTTTAAAAGAGGTTTTAAGTTAAAGTGTACTGGATGCTGTACCATCAACTCCTAATAAAATGTGACTTTGGAGGAGACGTGTCAGGCATGAAGAAAGACGGGATGACCATCCATGTCCACTACTGACACTAACACTGAGCAAGGCTGTCCTGTAATTCAGATACATACTGACGTGGATTTTCAAAACTACATTTTTCCCCAGATAGATAGATAGATAGGAAATGCACTAAATAATAGATAGATAGATAGATAGATAGATAGATAGATAGATAGATAGATAGATAGATAGATATGAAATGCACTATATAATAGATAGATACATATGTAGAAAAGGCACTACATTATAGATAGCTAGATAATGCACTATATGATAGATCAGGGGTTTTCAAACACGGTCCTGGAGACCCCCTGCAGCTGCAGGTTTTTGTTCCAACCAGCTTCTGTTTTTAATTGGAATCCTGGGCTAATTAGGTGAACCGCTTTTCCCGGATTCTATGGTTTGGGAACAATATACAAATTAGAAAACTAAGTTAAGGTAAAAAAAATATATTAAAATGTACTAGGAAGTTATATGGGAATAATGTTTTTTTTTAACAATACTGTACTTTCATCTTGATTTTCATTTAACTTCCAGGAGTTCTAATTGTTTAATTAATCCATTATTAACTAATTAGTGGGTCTGACGCTAAAGTAGTTGCAGCCTTTCACGATTCAGTGTTGTCTGCCCAGGGTGTCTGCTCTGCCAGTTTTTAATTGTTATTATTAAGATATAATGAAGGGAGCAAACTGCACAGAGAAAGGGCAAAATATAATGAAATCAACAAAAGAGAGTTAAGCATTTAAATATATAGAAAAAATAGAAATATTTCTAAATGTCTTATAAATGTAAAAATCATGCTGCCATGCTTTTCTGAATGTAGAATAATTGAATAGAAAAAAATACCAGCTAATTAAATGAGATCAGTTTTATCAGTTGTTGTCACTGATTGTGAATCTGGCTGGAACAAAAACCTGCAGCCAAGGACTGAATTTAAAAACACCTGTGATAGATTGATAGATAGATAGATAGATAGATAGATAGATAGATAGATAGATGATAGGCTCTATATAATAGATAGATAGATAGATAGATAGATAGATAGATAGATAGATAGATAGATAGATAGATAGATAGATAGATAGATAGATAGATAGATCTGCATAGCATCACTGGTGTCTTTGTAAGAATCCTGCCATATCTGATATTTATGTGCTCTGCTGTTCATGGCATGTCACATTACAATAATCATTGTTTAAGAGGGGAAGATCTGTGGCAAGAGGGTTGTCAGTGTTTTCCTGATCTTTTTCTAGAAATTGCCATTCACTGTCTGTATGACTTTCCTTGCTGGATCTTCAGAAGTTTCCTGTTCTCTCGTTCCTCTACCTGTCAGCCCAGATTTCATTTTCCTTCCCTCTTGTCACTTTGGTCCTGGTGTTTGTCGGTTCCCTGAGTATGTGATTCCTTAATAAGTTACACTTTAGTGTTTCCCTGGTAAAGCTTAGAATAGAGACCTGATATGTTTGACTTTCTGTTGCTATAAACAGTTAAAAGGAGTCAACACAACTTATTTATTTACATTAGCTAATTCCTAAAAATGTGCTGCCTACACCACTTACATGAAATGTCATAGTTGTTGAGACTTCTAAACTCTTTGACCATCAGTGACTTGTGGTGAAGAGGCAGATATGACCCTTGGGCTGTGGCGTCACAAGGATTGGTATTACCCAATGAGGAAACTGAGACCAGACTAAAACCCTCACAGGCACCGGGGTGACCTGATGAAGAGAGATCCTTGACAGAGATTAAACAGTGCAGTGCATGGACACCTGGCCATTGAATTCAATGCGGTAATTCCCACTTTCAATGGAATGTGTTGTTTCGTGAATTTGGGGAGTGGTCCCTCTTAAGGAAGCACTAAACAAAAATGTTATTGGCAGAAGGTGTCATCCACTCTGATGGTGTCATCCGGTGTGATCCACATCACCTGCACCCCCTCCAGTGATGCCACCATCCTCTGGTCTTTGTCTAGATGAACTCCACACTAGTTTTGTAACTGGTGACAGTATGATTTATTTTCCTTGAATGCATTTCAGTCCTCTTCCTCGAAGGAGTCAATAGACCCCCTCTTTTCAATTATGTGGTTTAACAATAATTCAATTTCTGTTAATCATTTACTCAGCATTGGTAGTTCTTAAATCATTTAGGTGCATAGGAACACTGACAGCAACATTTATGTCCGTTGACATAAATCCATTTTCCAAATCAAATGTGTTAGACAATGCTGCAGCTAATTAAATGTCAATGTAGACACAAAAAGAGATAGCATTTGTGTAGGTTTTGAAATTTTAAAAGTGACACCACATTAGAACTTTTGATTTTTTCTGAATTTTCTTGGCTACTTTCTGTCTTATTTCTTTTTTAATTTTGAGCGTAAGCATGTGATGGCATGTTGATTAATTAACACATGAAAAGCATTTCAAAAAGTTACAGTGTATAAAAATGGGAATAGCTATAGAAGAAAAACAAGAAAAAGAAGAAGAAGATGAAGCAGGCAGCAGAACAGAGTTTAGCTTCTTTATTTACTTACTGGGGTCGTCTGTTGTGCAATGGTCTCTGGTTCTGAGATCCTTGAGCAGCAGTGGATTCTGTGACTACTCTGTGAAATTAACAGAGACAGATGTAGCTACAAATTAGAGATTGTTACCAAATCATGACACATCCCCAACTGGTAGAATGCCATATCAACTCTTTACATGACATATTATTAAAGTTACCTGATCACTGGGCATTTACTGTACTCCGATGCCCTGAATGTTCAAGGAAGTGACTGATAAATTGATTACAGTGCCTGTAAAAAAGTATTCACCTGTTTGGGAGTTTTCACATTATCAACCCATATTGCATTACATCCCTGAGGAGTGGAGAAGAAGTGTACTGGTGCTGATTTTTAAGAATAAAGGGGATGTGCAGAGCTGTAGTAACTACAAGGGGATAAAATTGATGAGCCATAGCATGAGTTATGGGAAAGAGTAGTGGAAGCTAGATTAAGATGATTACTGAGCAGCAGTATGGTTTCATGCCAAGAAAGAGCACCACAGATGCAATATTTGCTCTGAGGGTGTTGATGGAGAAGTGTAGAGAAGGGGAGAAGGAGTTGCAATTCGTCTTTGTGGACATGGAGAAAGCATATGACAGGGTGTCTAGAGAGGAGTTATGGTATTGTATGAGGAAGTCTGGAGTGGCAGAGAAGTATGTAAGAGTTGTACAGGATATGTGCGAAGGAAGTGTGACAGTGGTGAGGACCGTGGTAGGAGTGATGGATGCATTCAACATGGAGGTGGGATTACATCAGGGATCGGCTCTGAGCCCTTTCTTAATTGCAATGCTGATGGACAGGTTGACAGATGAGATTATACAGGAGTCCCCTTGGACTATGATGTTTACTAAAGACATTGTGATCTGTAGTGATAGTAGGGAGCAGGTTGAGGAGACCCTGGAGAGGTGGAGATATGCTTTAGAGAGGAAAAGAATGAAGGTCAGTAGGAACAAGACAGGATACATGTGTGTAAATGAGAGGGAGGTTAGAGGAATGGTGAGAATGCAGGGCTAAGAGTTGGGGAGGGTGGATGAGTTTAAATACTTGGGATCAACAGTACAAAGTAATGGGGATTGTGGAAGAGAGGTGAAAAAAGAGAGCAGGCAGGGTGGAATGGGTGGAGAAGGAGAAGAGTGCCAGGAGAAATTTGTGACAGATGGTTAGCAGCAAGAGTGAAAGGGAAGATCTACAGGATGGTAGTGAGACCAGCTATGTTATATGGGTTGGGGACGGTGGCACTGACCAGAAAGCAGGAGACAGAGCTGGAGGTGGCAGAGTTAAAGATGGTAAGATTTGCATTAGGTGTGATGAGCATGGTCAGTATTAGGAATGAGTACATTAGAGGGTCGGCTGAGGTTGGACGGCTGGGAGACAAAGTCAGAGAGGCGAGATTGCATTGGTTTGGACATATGCAGAGGAGAGATGCTGGATATATTGGGAGAAGAATGCTGAGGATGGAGCTGCCCTGGAAGAGGAAAAGAGTAAGGCCTAAGAGAAAATTTATGGAGAAGAAGAAGAAGAAGAAGAAGAAGAAGAAGAAGAAGAAGAAGAAGAAGAAGAAGAAGATTGAATTACAGTGGATTTAATTTTGCTTTTTTCACATTGATCAACTGTATATACAATACAATACAATACAGTTTATTTTTGTATAGCCCAAAATCACACAGGAAGTGCCGCAATGGGCTTTAACAGGCCCTGCCTTTTGACAGCCCCCCAGCCTTGACTCTCTGAGAAGACAAGGAAAAACTCCCAATAAAAACCTTGTAGGAAAATGGAAGAAACCTCGGGAAAGGCAGTTCAAAGAGAGACCCCTTTCCAGGTAGGTTGGGCGTGCAGTAGGTGTCAAAAGTAGGGGGTCAATACAATACAATATACACAACAGAACAATTCCTTAAGACAGCATAATAAAAATTTTAGAATTACGGTTTAACAGTAGATGATATGACATAATTAGGTTTGGATATTTTTAGAGTCCTGGAGACCTCATTCATCTAGCTGCCTCCCCATTTGGCCATGCCACGGCTGAAACATTGCTCCGATGAAAGGACCTCTCTTTCCCATGATTCCTGTGATCCTCCATCAGGGATGACTTTACCATAGGCAGGCAAACAACTTGGCAGGTGGGCCGTGGCACCAATGGCCACATTTGGGTACCGAGAAAAGAAACAGAATAGGTGAGGGTTAGTATTCAAATATAATTATCATGTTACTTATGTTATAGTGCTAATGACTAACAACAGAGATGCAGTATGTACAGTTAATCAGCAGCTCTAGTCAGGATATGCTAAACTGAAGTAGTGAGTCTTCAGCCGGGATTTAAAGGCTGAGACCGAGGGGGCATCTCTTATGGAAGCAGGAAGACCATTCCACAGTTTAGGGGCCCTGTAACTAAAAGCTCGACCTCCCACTGTTATTTTATTAATCCTTGGAATCCTAGCAAGACCAGCATTTTGAGATCTTAATGTGCGCTCAGGTTTGTAAGTCATGATAAGTTCAGACAAGTAAGCCGGACCTTGGCCGTTTAATGCTTTATATGTTAAAAGGAGGATTTTGAAATCTGCCCTAAATTTAACTGGGAGCCAGTGTAAAGATTTAAGAACTGGGGTTATGTGTTCATATTTTCTTGTTCTTGTAATAATTCTTGCAGCGCATTTTGGATTAACTGGAGGCTGTATAGAGAACAGTTTGAACAGCCAGTGAACACCGCATTGCAGTAGTCAATCCTACTAGAGATAAATGCATGAATTAATTTCTCACAATCCTGTTTATTTAGAAAGCGCCTTAATTTCCTAATATTTTTAAGATGGAAAAACAGGTTTTGGACGACTTTGTAATATGCGCTTTAAATGACATGCTAGAGTCAAAGATAACTCCTAGATTGCGGGCTGATTCAGTAAAATTAATTGGGATTCCAACTGAGTTAAATGACGACAAAATATTGCTGTGATCAGCGTCATTCCCTCCAACAATTAACATCTCTGTTTTATCTGTATTTAAAGACAAGTAGTTCTCATTCATCCATTCCTTTAATTCACTAACACAACTAATTAAAGACAACATCGGAGAAACTTCATTTGATTTAAATGAAAGGTATAACTGGGTGTCATCTGCATACGAGTGAAAATTAACATTATGTTTCCTAATGAGAGATCCCAGTGGAAGCATGTAAAGTGAAAACAGTAAAGGTCCCAGTACTGAGCCCTGCGGGACACCATATTCAACTTCTGTGTATAATGATGGAGTACTGTCAGCATATTTCTGTACATATTGGAATCGATTTGATAAATAAGAACTGAACCAAGCGAGCACGGGGCCTGTAAGCCCAACATCATTTTCTAGCCTGTGCAGTAAAATAGAATGGTCAATGGTGTCAAACGCTGCATATCACATAAGCCATCTAGTCAGCATGTAGTAGATGCACCTTTGACAGCCATGACAGCTTTGAGTCTGTGTGCTCAAGTTTCTACTGGCTTTGTTCATCTGGACACTTCCATTTTTTCCCATTTTTCTTTTGAGACATGCTCTTGCTCTATCAGATGTCATGGTGATCATGAGTGAAGAGCCTTTTTCAAGTCCAGCTACAAGTTCTCAGTTGGATTGAGATATGAACTTGATCAGACCGCTCCAGGACATTAACATTGTTGTTTTTAAGCCATTCCCGTGTAACTTTGGCTTTATGCTTGGGGTTATTGTCTTCATCCAATGCACAGGTTTCTTGCAGACTACATCAGGTTTTAATTCAGGATTTCACCTGCATTCATGTTCCCTTCTGCTTTCACAAGCTTTCCAGAGCCTGCTGCAGGGAAGTAACCCCATGGCATGATGCTGCCACCATCATGCTTAATGGTGTGTTTTTGGGTAATGTGCGTTGTAACATGGCATTTAATCTAATGGCCAAAAGCACAATGTTGGTCTGATCAGATCTGCTAACTTCATACTTTCTCCTGTGCCTTCTGGAGAAATGTCTTGTGTTTTTTTAACAGTGAATTACTTTTTTCCACTTTCTCATAAAGCTGTGACTGGTGATGCAACTGGGCAACAGTTGTTGTTTGAATGATCTCTTCATTCTTATGCTTGCGTAGCTGCTTCAGAGTTCTCATGTAAGGGGTCTTTCGGTGGAATTCCTCACTTGCATAATCACTCAATTTTTCTGGACAACCTGCTCCTGGCAGATTCACAACTGTGCCATACTCTTTCCATTTCTTAATGACAGCGATTTAACTAGACTCCAACGAATACCCTGTGTCTCTCCTGATTTGTACCTTTCAATCCCTTTTTCATGAAGTGGCTGGGAGTGTTCTTTTCTCTTGCTTGTGTGTAAGTTAGACCACCATACTAACTCACCACAAGTTGGACCTTCAGATAAGGTGCATTTAGGCTACAATCAGCTGAAACCCCAGGCAGGAGACCTCCATTGAACTAATTCTGTGACTGGTTGCACCAGTGATGGCAGGGGTGTATCACAGTAAAGGGGTACATAATAATAGTATGTGATCAATGTTTTGTGTTTTTAGACCACTTTGCACTTTTGATTTTTAATGAGTTTTCTTCTGTTGATAAGTGTCAAAAAAGCCAAATCAAATCCTCTGTAAATCAATGTTGCATAACTGTGAAAACCTCTATAGAGTTGAGTAATTTCCATAGGCACTGTAAAGGGAGAATAAAGCAGAGAACATGATTTTCAAGACAGAAAAATATAAATAAGGGAGAGCCTTCATCCAGACATAGTCGTGTTGCTACAGACCCCACCCAAATAATATCCTAAATTTATCACCAACCCACAAACTCCCTCATTCTTCTCCCTTTCACTGTCCCTGTCATGCTTACTTGACCCTCCTTTACTAATTTAACTAACAATGGATGTAGTCACAGCACCAAACCATTCCCTGGCCATGCCAGTGGAAAGTATTAAAAACCGAACACAATTTTAAATACAGTTCAGAGTGCTAACAGTAAAACCAGCAGGATGTCCCAATGGCAGCTGTAAAAAGCTGCAGCAAGGCAAAAGTCAGTAAATTGCGCTATAATGGACTCACAGAGTAGAGTATCCATACTATTGTTTTTTTTTTCAAAACTGAAGGTACAAAGTCTGTTAAATTGAGAAATCTACTAATTGTAACAGGAGCAGAATTTTCATGAATACAAAAAGAAAATCCAACCTGAAGAGAAATTTAACCTGAATGCAAGAAATGGTTAACAGAACAGAGTGGTTATACATGGATGCATCTAAAAATGGTTAAGATCAGAAACAGTTCCCAAGATGATATCAATGGACAGTTCCTAAGGCCTGAAATTGTCACTCTAGAAGGAATATAATGGTCTGTGATGGTGTGGGTCCAGCTCCACGCTCCTTCTTCTGATTTGGGGAGCCTCTTGAACCCAACACCATCGATAACGTAACTAGATGGGCATGGCAAATGGGGACAAAACACTTCAGGCAATGGGATGATGCAAAGTGTCCAAGTGCTGTTATTAGGAAAAATGAATCAAGACATTTAGTGTCCATTAAAGTGTAGTGCATCCAATATCCATCTTATATAAACGTCTACGTGTGGAAGTGTGTGTGTCTGTCTGGCCTGGAAGTGAGAGGTAGAGTCGGAGTAAGGGCTCTGCCTCCGAGAAAACAGAACTCTCACTCAGCCGCTAATAACACAAACGAGGCCAGCATGTCAGCAAAACGAAACCTCAGAAAAAAGACAAAGTCGCTTAGCCGCTAACATCGGCAAAATGGTATCCCTTTTGCTTTTCCTCCCACTGCTAATGCACAAGCGATGTGAGCACATTGGCAAAATGAATCTTCCTAGGATGCCCAGAGTAGTTCCTTTCAATTACCTGACAATTCTACATTTCAATTGTTTTTCTGATGTTTCAATACTTTCTGGAACCCCAGGCTTTTTACAACACGGCCTTACACAGCTATAATAAATAATCCTTAAAAGAATGAAAAATCAGGTGATTAAAAACAGGCTAAAAATGAGAATAAAAACAAACAACAGTCATTGGGTCAAACAAGCCAAGCACAACCCCTTCTAAGCCTCCCCAGCTCACCCATCAGTTGCTCAGCTGGTGGAGACTTCAGTAGCCCGCAGTCCTCTCCATCCTGACTCACGTCTTGGCTATCTCCGTTGCCGACTGCCAGATCGCTTTTCCTCTTGTCATCCTTATTGCTCTCACAGTCGTCCCTCGGATGCCTGAAGAGGACGGCACCTTGAACGCTCCCACCTTGCACAATCGGGTGGACGATCCATCCCTAGAATGCCGATCCTTCGCTCCATCACATCATTATCTCTCCGACCCCAGTGCTGCACTCTCGCTGTACATGCTTTCTCTCTTGTACTTGCTCTGTCAGATGTCATAGTGATCATGAGTGAAGAACCTTTTTCAAGTCCAGCCACAAGTTCTCAGTTGGATTGAGATATGAACTTGGCTTAGCCACTTCAGGACATTAACATTGTTGTTTTTAAGCCATTCCCGTGTATCTTTGGATTTATGCTTGGGGTTTTTGTCTTCGCCCAATGCACAGGTTTCTTGCAGACTATATCAGGTTTTCATCCAGGATTTTACCTGCATTTTGCTGCATTCATGTTCCCCTCTGCCTTCACAGGATCCCTGAAGAGGACTCCACCTTGAACGCTCTCACTCCACTGCACAATCAGTGGGGACGATCTGTCCCTAGAGCACCAATCCCTCACTCCATTGTGGGAACAGTGACCATGCTGCCCTTTCCCACATTAGTGGCTGGCTCTTTCTCTCTCCGTCCCCATGTGGCTGGCTCATTCTCTCTCCGTCCTCAATGCTGCACTCTCACTCTACATGCTTTTGTTTCTGTCTTGTTTGTCTTCTCCTTGTTCTCTACTGATCCGGCCCATACTTATATGGCTCCATGGGCAAACCGCAGGAAGCTGATGAAGCAATTAAGAAAGATTGCACCCTCACATGCAGGTGTGTCTCATCTCAATTATTTCACCAACTCCCCGCAACTGCACGAGTGCACCCATGGAGACTGACACGGCCATCATATTATTTAATAAAACAGCCATTCTTTCTGAGCCGCAGACCTGCTATACCACATGGTCTGGTGGCACATTTTATAAGGCATGGCCTGGAATCTCAATAGATCATGGGTGTGGAAACAAATCAAAACCGGTTAGAAAGAGAAGGAAGAACCAATGAAAGAATATTGATTAAAACCTAAACACAATTTTCCTCTATGGACCAAATGAGAAATGTTAATGCAGTCCCAGTGTGCAGGATTCCCCAGCTCCAAGTTAAAGTGGAGCTATGGAAGAAGAAATCTCTCCCCAATCTAGCAAGAATAGAAATCTTTTTTTTCCCATTTCAGTCTTATGAAATAGGAAGGAAGAACAACATGCCATATGGAACAGAGGACATGTAGAGGAAGCCTATTACCTCTGAAAAGATAAACCCAGCTGGTTAAAGATGGAAAACTGAAGCTCCACTAGATGGTTTCTTTTACTGTAGGACTCATTGTAACCCTTCTTGTCACCTTACACCAGCTCTTTTTGCTTTTTTAAGGAGAACTGCATTTAGGATTAAAGTAACAAAGTACTTCTTTACACAAAGGGTTGGAGGAATCTAAAATGGAGCCAAGAAGCTGAAGCAGAAACTTTGACAACTTTTAAGAAGTATCTGGATGAGATATTGGGACAGCTTAGTTATTAGTTAAAGAAACAAGCTTGATGGACTGAAAGGTCTCCTCTTATTTGTCAGTTTTTTTATGTTCTTCTCCTTATATGGCCTCTCTTCCTCCTGCAGTTGAGCCGTTGTCCACCTTCCACCCAACACCAAGCACACCACAATGGTAGTTGGAAGGTGTTTAGGAATGGAGAGAGTCTGTGCTTAGATTATTGTGATCAGGAGAGTAAAATAATTAAACAAAATGAGAAACAAGCTCAGAGTCATAGACAGGTAGAGGTCAAAACCAACAAAAATGAGAAGATCAGCAAATTCAAAATTCAGAAGAAGAAGAATTTAGCAATTAAACCAACCAAGAAAAAAATCCCTAACCAACGTAAACTCAAATGCATGCAGCAAATAAATGTTTTGAAAATCCCAAAACCAGGATAACCAGGGTCTATGCCACTATTTTTATATGTGCTGGCATTGATGATGTCACACATCATAAGGTCCAAGCCACAAGGTTGATCAAGCTACATCACAATTGGCAACTGAAATGAAATATGACCTCACCAAAATGGCAGCATGACAACATCATCAATAAATAAATAAAAACAAATCCAAAAAAACTTATTTATAGGATCAAAATTAAATATGGAATTGTTACAAAAGCAAAAAGTAGTAAGCTTTACAACAGCTTTGAGTGCCATCAAGGACCTATATCTGAGGTAGGTCTTTAATTCTATGTTGTGGTCAGGAATGGTGCAGAGAATTCCTGAGGCTGTCTTTTTAGAGCTCCCCTTCACAGTTCCCATAACCCTGGACCACAGCTGTTTTAAATGCATTTTAAATGCCTTTCAGTGATAATGTATCCATGACAAACTGCAAGAACAAATGCTATGTCTTTGTGTTTAAGACCAATTTGAAAGTAAACTTCTATAAAGTCTCCAATTTCCATTTTGCAAGTGCAAATATAAAACAGAACTAATATGCATCAGAAATTATGTATAGGTATGGATCCCCTTTTCAGTTACTGTGTGGTTGAAATTATCTGGTGTGCTCTTGAAACTATCAGGTGTGCACTTGAAACTATCTGGTGCGCACCAGAAAAATCCCCAGAAAAAAAAATTACACAATGTCCCCTTGGAGGCTCCGTAGTTTGGCATTGAAATTAAAACGCAAAAACTTTTTAAACTTACACTTTTACTGCAAAACTTAAGTAAAAACAATTTGTTGAATGAAATTTCCATCAATATTGCATTGAATTGTGGTTCTGTGTTTGGATTTTCATCGTGACAATGCCACATATAACTGTCCGTGATTGTCCGTCTTCTTCTCTAATAAATAAACCGACTTTTTCGAATGTTTGGCTCTGAGATTTGTAAATTGTCTTTGCAAAAGCTATTCTAATGGGAAACTGTTAACGTTTTAATATGAATGGCATATCAAGATCTCCTTTGTTGTCTAATGTTATCCCCTGAAGATGTACTACATTATCTTTCTTGCATACATCCTTCTGTCTACAGTAATTTGCATGGAGGCAGACCAGACAGTGTTAACAGTTGAAGTTATTCTTCTGAATATTGTAAATTTATGTTTTCATCTTCCGCACGATCACCACTAACTGTTTCAGCATAGTCTATTGACATGCATTTAACCAATTTGCAGTGTAACATATCATCATTTTTGGCGTTAATACGTTTGACTTCATCGTTTCTTGGTGCTAGCATTGCCCGTCTACTCATTTTTACTGTTGATAACCCTTTGTGATGAAATTCTTCAATAAGATTTGGACATAATACATCATCTTTAATTAGGAACTTAAAGTGAGGAAAACGTTAAAATTTATAAAAGCTGAGAGAACAAGAACAGTGTCTGTCAAAAGCATTCACACAAATGAGAGGTGAGAGTACCATGTGTGTGGTTGAATATGGTTGGGAGGAGGGCGTGACTTGAAAACATCTCATGGCTAAACTCTCAACTTGCGGGACTTGAAAAAATCTTCCAAAAAATCTTGTCTTGTTGCTATTTTATTATAATAGAGAGATACATTTTAGATCAATTTTTTGTGTTCAGGGTTGTAACATAAACCAAATCTGGATTAGTACCTATAAATACAAAGGCATCTTATGTTTTGTAAGTTCTGAGGGACACCTCAACGACTCATCCCAGGTATGTAATACACCACAGGGGAAAGAGGGAGCACTGCAACTAACAGACTTGTTCCTTTCTTCTTCTAAAGCCCAGAGAAGGTGCCCCTGAAGGTAACTAACCACACCTCTTCTGGAGGAAATGGTATAAAAGGGAGATGCCCCTTAATGTTAATGTCTCATTTGGATCCAAACCTTTGAGAAGGATGGAGCTCGCCAGACCTTTTGGCTACAATTACTACTGCAAATATTGAGGCAATTTTTGTTTAGATCATTGAGTGCCAATTTACTTTGTATGCTACAGGAATAATGGGGGCAACTTGGTTGGCTCAACCAGCACTTTGCAAGGGCTAAGAATCTTTGTATCAATGATTTGCAATAGAGTCACATTAGTATTGTGTTTATTTGTTCCTTTTTTATTAATTAATAAATTATAAATCTTCACACTTACACATAATTAAATTGATAAAAAAAAACAATTAATACAAAAAAAAGTTTCAAAGGAAGGACCAGTAAGGGGACGTGCAGTCAGAGTTTGTCAGTCCAGTAGGCAATGTAGGCATCCATCTAGGGCACCATCAGCCAGGGGAGCCATTTAGGATAATTAACAGTTGTGGTCTCTGGACATCGAGTGGGAGAACACTCAAGGGGTCATAGAAATATGATAATAATGTCCAAGGTATTTACACAAAGTAGCACTGCTTGTGTTTTCAAAGGCGCAGGTGGTCTGGACACCAAGGAGGAAACAGGTCATCAAAATCTAATAATACAGACTACCTGCTATGGAAAATGAAGGGTGAAGTCCACCATCCCCACTTCCAAATTGGCTTCAACAGACACTGAGTACAGAGGTAGCGCTGCTGCCTTATAGTAAGAAGACTGGGGTTTACATTCCTGGTCCTCTCTTCATGGTGATCTGGTTTCATCCAAAAGTCCAAAATGACACAGGTTAGGTAGACTGGTGATGCTAAACTGGCCTTATGCTATGTGTGTGAGTGTTCATCCTGTGATGTGCTGGTGCCCTGATGGGATGGGCCCCAGGTGCCCAGCAACTCTACCCAGGGTAAACGGGTATACAAAATGGATCACTGATATATTTCTACCCTCTCATTAGACAGATTTACAGTTTTTTCAGTTCAATTTCTATTACACATATATCATATTCTATACATAAATAATATTTGCAAAAACAACTTTGGAGTGGTGCCGCTTTAGGCAAACACATAATAACTTTGTGATCCTTGTGGTGTCATTCAAGGTTTGCTGCTTGTTATTAAGTACATGCCATGACCTCAAGAAATGAATCATTTCCAGGCGATGTCTTTAGAATACAAAAATGTTTTTTGATTATTCATGTGATAATAATCATTCTGTCACTCTTGAATTCAAGAAGAAACTGGAGTCTCCTGTACATTTTACAGCAACTAGAAAAAAAAGAATTATTAATTGTTAAAACAGTAAATTTATTCTCCCACCACACCATCTTGTTTTAATTTTAGTTAAGGATGTGTTCACAGGTTGTAGGACGACTTCTCCCTGGAGTCGCATCAAGTGACATCATCAACATGACAACTTAAGCTGACAACACGGAGAGTTTGTGGACACTGCCTAATATCCGTATTTTTTTTTTTAATTTGAGCTCTTTTCTGCCCCTCGACTAAAATGTATGTTTTGGCTGTAACAAAGGTGCTATATAGACGCCTGACCCAACACAGATGGACATGGAGGCACGTGTAAAATAAATAAACTTTTTATTTTTCTTCAGCTGGAGGGCACATCTTCCCTGTGTTCCCCAGCCACAGCACAGTCCCAAAACACAAACACAAAAACCACACTAAGCACTCTTTTCTTCCTCCATCACGCCTCCCAGGCAACCTCGTCCTCCTTCTCCTGATTCTGGCTCCCGGAGTGGTGGCCGCTGGCCCCTTTTATAGTTTGGGTGTGACCGGTTGTGGTGAATAAGCTGCCCATACGGTCTCAGGAGTCCCAGCTGCATCACCCCAGGCGGCACTTGCGGGACCCAACAGGACTGCACCCAACTCCAATTCCCATGGAGCCCTGTGGGAAACCAAGGCACCGCTTGAACTCAGGGGGGCGACCATCTAGCGTCCAAGAGGAGATATCGTAAAGTCCATGACTGCTCCCCTTGAGCATATAATGAAGGGGCTTCCCGGCTGTACACCACAATCCGTTTTCTGATTCTAAAATGACTGCTGCCCTGTGCAGTCAGCACTCACCCTTTAGGTCAGCAGGTACCTAAAAAATTACTAATAAGAACCCTATATAGGTTATTAAACATATGGTATATCATAAAAGTCATGATCATCTGAGGATATAAAACATTATCAGAATTGTTTGTTCAAATATATGTAATAGAATACTGTCTCAGTTTGTTTATTTCATCCACTTACCCAGTTGTGTTTTTAATTTTCTTATAGACATAATTTGAAACTTTGTTTTTGGTGTTTAATATGTTAAGGAATCCAGTTGCCACATTAGTTTGGTGTTTAAATGTAAATTTGTTCCTAGGCACTCCATCTTGTTTTTGTTATAGATGCTGCTGGCTTGAGCTCCCGTAGTTAGTGATGCATTCACGGGGTTACAGGTTGACGTCTCCTGGGAGTTGCATTGAATAACATCTTCAGCCCAATGACTCCTAAGCAGCAGCGCTGCGCATTTATTGTCCAGTCTTTGGTTTTGAGCTCTTTTCTGCCTCTCGACTAAACTGTTCAGTGTTTATCTTGAAGTGAAGAACCTGGAGCTTTATGGGGTAAAAAATATATCGTAATTTGGAGTACATACATCACGTGTGTTCCATGTCTACAACAATCTATATAAACGCATCATTAAAACAGAAACGTTTTTCATATTTTAGTAATAATTGACCAAATGTAGACATGAAGTGTATAATGTGTGAAGCCTGAAATCCAAATACCAAATAAACACTTTCAGAAAAGGTACAAATATAACAAAACAAGTGCGCTTTTATTAAAGAATATAACGGAAGAAAAAAGAAAACAGGTTACCGTTGGCTGCTGCTGTGACAGCTTGCGTGATGCATACCTAGGAACTTCTGGCTCCCAATAAAGAGGTTGTGGTTTTGATATCAACTGCTTCCCAAATTTACCATTATAAGTAGTGAGCTGCTCTTATTATTAATATTATATAATAAAAAACATACATTTGATTTGCCTCTGTAACAGCCAGTGTAAATTTATAGTACTTGTCTAAGTTAGCGTTTTTATTTTTTAAAACAAGACGCTGACGGAGAGTTGCAAACAGATTTAAGGTGGGCCATGTTTACAAGTTTTTTCGCAAGCTTTGGTAATTCTAGTGTTAAAACCCGCCATGTTTTGTCTGCTGAGTCAGTTCTGTCTTGAACTAAAACTTTTAAAGACCTGTTTTTCTATTTTGCCTTTTTCAGCCATTGTTCAAATATACAAGTTGGCTGCCCCAAACCTTTTTGTGGTGTCAGTTCATATCATTTCACAATGGCTTAATGTTAACATGCAAATAACACATTAATTGAACATGCAAATTACTGTACCTCCAATTTACAAGAAAAGGAAATTACAATAACAATGAGGATAAAGATTAAAATAACTTTTTCTATTTTAAATTTCTTAGAAGGGATTGGGATCAAAAGTTTAGATTCGCTCTATATAGAATAAAAATACTTTAAAGCTGGAGACTGCTTAGGCACTGGAAACTTCCACTGTTATTTTGACAGCTTCACTTTAATGTTTGCCAAATGGAGACAGAAGCTGTTCTTTTCACTGTGGAGTACATGTCCAGGCAATTTACCATCTTATTAGTTTAATAATTTTTCATATGGTCAGAAGACAATGATGAATGTTTCCTGCCTACTTCTGTCACAAGATCACACAACTGAAAACGCCGCTTTTTGGAAATATTGAAGTATGATTAACACAAAGCTCTGCAAGAGAAAATAACTTGTGTTTTATGATTATCTTTCGGGGACCAGGTGGCTGTGCTTCATAATTTCAATTTCTATTAGGCGCTGGCATTTCTGCCCAGTACCTGAGCCAAGGGTCTTCTCCAGACATCTCTGAAATGATTCTCTTTGATTTACTAACAGATGGCTGTACAGTACTAAAACATTTTTTTATTATTACCCAGTGCTGAAATTTTTCCATCTGTTTTACACCGCTAATTCAGCTCCTGTGTGACAAAAGATGTTGCAATTAAATGGGAGACATTTCAAAAAAAGCTTTTGTGTTCTGAAATGTAATTAGACATCAAATTAAACAGGTTTCTCATCTGACAACACTCATGAAGATTAGTTAGAAAAATATTCTTTAATTACAGAAACAGGGGTACGTCTACAAACAGTTTGATTTTGTTCTGGTTTATTCAGAGATACCGTCACGTAGTTTGGAGCTGCAGAATAATTAAGATTCATTTTCAAGCACATTTTTTGCTTTTTTCACCTCTGTGATGGAGTGGCACTTTACCCAAGGGTGGATTCTACTTTGGCTACCAAGATAGTTTCTGGCTTTCTACAACCCTAAAATTGGATTAGGCAGGTTCAGTAAATTGATGGATAGAATTTGTAACCAAACATCTATCCATTTTCCTTTCCTGCTAATCCAATTCAGGGCTGTTGGCAGCCATAACCAGCCCTAAATAGAATGCCAGTCCATCACAAGAGAGCCACAAATACAGCCACAAACACTTGCATTTGATCAGTTTGGAGCTATAAATTGACTGGACAGCATGTCACTGGGCAGAGGCGAGAACTGGAATAGCCTGATGAAATCCAAGAAGCAGAAGACACAAAATCACACAGGGGAGATCAAAGGTGAATTGCGAAATTAGCACCCCTGGCACAAAGCAAAAGGACTCAAATCAGTAATGATTGCTCATAATATTAATACGATATTTGTAACTGCTTATTATAGATTAAGTAAAGAAACAGAACAACCTGGCTCATAACTTTCATGTTCTAGCCATTGTTTTTTTCCCTGGCTCAATTATTTTACCTTTTTGTGTTTGCTTTTTTCATTTTAGACTATCATTTTTCATGTGTTTGTTATATTTATGTATTTTGTAGGCCTAACCATTTTCCTCTATGTATTGCATGTTCTGTGTTCTTTACGTGTTGTGGGTGCAACCCACTGAGCAGAGGCATTGCTAGGTTTACCAACTATTAGGGGCATAGCCCTCGCTACTTGATGACCTGGTTAGGGGGTATGGTCCCCCTTGGAGTCCTCATGCATTCCCGTGGACTTTTCACACTGTCGACAGCCATTTTCAGAGCAATAGATGGAAGAATTCATGGCTGGCCTCTTGAGGATTAGGGCGTTAAACATGCATGTATTGGACAGGTAGGTGCGGGGGGCTCTTGAAGATCTGGGGCTATGCAGCTGAGATTGAGTGTTAAAGCTGTGGAAACACAGTCACCACCACAACAACAATGACGCCACAAGGTGATCTCAGCCTATGTATTTTGAGATTGGGAGTGGATTAACTGACATTTGAGGAGACTGTGTCATTGTGGTTTTGCTTCTTTAGATTAGGGTTTTATTTGGGGATTTTTTAAAATTTGGTTGCCTTTTAGTCACATTTTTATTGTGTTTTAGGAATTACTTATGGATTTTCTGAAATCACTTTAGGTTTTTTTTGTCTGGCATTTCCTGACTCACCAGTACCAGAAAATCCTCACATATAATATGCTGTTCAACACGTCTTGGTCTAGTTATGCAAAACTAGAGCTTTTTTGGTTCCACCTATTTTTAGCCATCTAGACCCTAAAATCCCTCATCTTTACAACATCTTCGACCATATTTTGTGCAGGAAATGACACCCTTATTGAAAAATGATCAAAAGGGTTTGAAGTTGTGCATGCCATACCAACAGATCCCAGGGGTTTAGCCCCTAATAGGATATGATGGTATTCCTTTTCACAAAACTTTTACAAAAAATAAACATTGGTAATATAGGCAATTGGAGTGTCATTTCATACCAGTTGCTGATCACAAATATGATAAAAAATTTCATATTTGATTCTTGACTGGTGTTCTCCCCGTGTCTGCGTGGGTTTCCTCCGGGCGCTCCGGTTTCCTCCCACAGTCCAGAGACATGCAGGTTAGGTGTATTGGCGATCCTAAATTGTCCCTAGTGTGTGCTTGGTGTGTGTGTGTGTGCCCTGCGGTGGGCTGGCGCCCTGCCCAGGGTTTGTTTCCTGCCTTGCGCCCTGTGTTGGCTGGGATTGGCTCCAGCAGACCCCCGTAACCCTGTAGTTAGGATATAACGGGTTTGATAATGGATGGATGGATTCTTGACTGGAAGTCCTAGTCCTCTAACTCACAGAAGGTTAAAAATGACAATTGTCAATAGTAAGCATGTGGGGTATCATTTTAGACTATTACAAGATTTTTATGTACCTCTGTCAGAGAGTGAAAAATGAAAAATTTCTATTACAATCGAGAATATTTAGATTTTGAAAACATAAATTGAATCACGCATTTCAGTATTTCAAATATTTGATGTAACTTTTGCATCATTTACTTGTGCCCTATGAAGGAAATCATTACATTTATTAAGAAAACACCAAATTAGTGTGGCTTAGTTTTTGCCTTTTTTTGTGTTCTTATTTGCTATTTTTGTTATCTGCTTGAATCTAACAAATACATATCAGCATTTTGTTACTAACCCTCACCTATTCTGTTTCTCTTCTCGCTACTCAAATGTGGCACTCGGTGCCACAGCCTACCTGCCAAGTTGTTTTGCCTGCCTAAGGTAAAGTCATCCCTGATGGAGGATCGCAAGAATCATTGAGTAGAGGGGTCCTTTCATCGGATTGGCTGGCCAAGCAATGTTTCAGCTGTGGAATGGCCAAATGGGGGAGGCAGCTTGATGGCTGAGGTCTCCAGGACTCTAAACAAATCCAAATCATATTATGTGATATCATCTACTGTTAAAGTCTGGTCCATACTTGTACAATTTTGATTTTTATACTGTATTGAGGATTTGTTCTGATCTGTGTATTTTATTGTATTGACCACCTTCGTTTTGACACCCACTGCACACCCAGCCTACCTGGAAAGGGGTCTCTCTTTGAATTGCCTTTCCCATGGTTTCTTCCATTTTTTCCCTACAAGTTTTCTTTTGGGAGTTTTTCCTTGTCTTCTTAGAGAGTGAAGGTTGGGGGGCTGTCAAGAGGCAGGGCCTGTTAAAGTCCATTGCGACACTTCTTGTGTGATTTTGGGCTATACAAAAATAAATTGTATTGTATTGTATTTATAAAGATTTTGTGATGGTCTTCACCAATTCAGAGGTTTTTATCATTTCTTTTTGTTTCTTATAGGGTAATTGTGTGCATTGTTCTTACTGTCTTGAAACATTTGCAGTATTCTGAACTTTTGAAACCAGATGCCCATATTCGGATTGTCTAAGATGAAGCCTGCTAATAGAGTTTAGGGTCAGTCAACCTAAGGTGAGGCCTAATCTAGGAATGGTAGTGAAGGCCCCACCTGGTTTATCATTCTTTTAGAGGCTTCACAACCTTCTGTTACTTTGTGTGCATTCAAATAATAACATAATAATATTCATACAACTCAAGGCCACGGAGGCAACCACATATCCTAGTAGCACTAACAATATGGCAGAAAACAGTATTGTATCTCATATCTACAGTACAAATAGAAGTTTGTGAGCGGTTGGCAAATCATCCCATTTAGCCTCATTTTTTAAGTTCATTTTACCAATCAGACATAACATTAAACCCACCTGCTTAATATTCTGTAAGTCCCGTGTTTCCAAAATATCTCTGACCCACTGAGGTATCTTTTCCACAAGACCTCCAAAGCTGTTAAGGGCCCCAAGACGTTAGCAGCAGATCTTTTAAGTCTTGTAAGCTGCAAGGTGGGGGCTACATGGATCACACTTGTTTTTCCAGCACATTCCATAGATGCTCAATTGGATTGAGATCTGGGAATTCAACACCTTGAACTTTTTGTCATGTTCCTTAAACTATTCCTGAAAAAAATTTGCATGTGGAAGGGCACATTGTTCTGCTGAAAGATGCCATTGTCATCTGGCTGTTGCCGTGAAGGGGTGTATGTGGACTGCAACAATCGTTAGGTATGTGATATGTTTCAAAGTAACATCCACATTAATGCCAGGAGCCCAAGGTTTCCAGGCAGAACAATGCCCAGATCATAATACTACCTTCACTGGTTTTCCTTCTTCCCCTAGTGTATCCTGCTGCCATTTCTTCTCCAGGTAAATAACACACACTGATCCAACTGTCCACAAGATCTAAAAGAAAATGTGATTTATCAGAATAGACCACTTTCTTCCATTGCTGCAAGGTCTAGTTCTGATACTCACCTATCTATTGTAGGAACTTTCAGTATTGGACTGGGGTCAGTATGGGCAATCTGACAGGTCTGCAGCCACACAGGCCAATTTGCAGTAATCTGCGATGCAATGTGTGTTCTGACACCTTTCCTTAAAGGCCAACATTATGGTTTTTTTTTAGCATTTTCCAGTAGAGTAGCTCTTCTGTAGGACTGAAGCAGATGGGGTAGCCTTCACTAGCCACACACAACTGTTCCACCATTACTATAATAATAGACCAATCAGCCACAGCATTAAGCCATGGATAGATGAAATAACATTGATTATAAGAACATGGGAAATATGTGGCAAATGAAAGGAGACAAGCTTGTTCAAGCTTGTTGACATTCAGTTTATCAAGTTTGTGTGTTCACCTAATAGGTAGCTGCCCTAATAGCTCATCCAGAATCCTTCTTAATGGTTGTCAAAGTTTCGGCTTCACTTCCATGTCTCAGTAATTTGCTCCAGATTTCCACAACTCTTTGCTTAATTCTTTGAGGGATGAATATTTTTTCCAATAAACACAAAGAAATGGCTTCACACAGAAATCAACATAAAACATCTGATGCTGTATGCCTTGGCCACCAGTTCACCAGGAATGTGCAGCAGGCTGCTTGCTAGGCTGTCTTCACTGGGTGGGGTGCGGGGGCAGCAGTCACAGTCGCGGTGCATCACAATCTGGTTTGTGCTTCTCATCATTGTAAGTGGTGGTCCTCCCAGGTGAATGTTGTCAGCTACACGAAGCTGTTCAGCACCAGGATCAACTGAGGACTGATCAGCTGATGCTGCTATCTTACATTCATTTTTGATCCCTTGTATCTGACAAGACAGAGTCCAATTCAGTGATAACATGCAAAATGT
This sequence comes from Polypterus senegalus, assembly GCF_016835505.1. Lineage (NCBI taxonomy): Eukaryota > Metazoa > Chordata > Cladistia > Polypteriformes > Polypteridae > Polypterus > Polypterus senegalus. Next base: position 294,503,885 of record NC_053155.1, read on the forward strand.
CATCCACCAAGTATTTTGCTTTACGCTTTCACCTCAATCTCTCGCCAGATGTTGATGTCATTTTTGCCGCTGTTTGCGCCTCGCTACTCACGTGAGTGTAGGTAATTTGGTCAAACCAGTGATGCTAACTTTTCTTCTAGCAAACAGCATCCAACTAAAACCTAAAAGTAGGTTTTGTTTCCGTTTACAGTTGATTACAACCATCAACCCCTTTCTGTTGACAAAAGTCGACATCTGCCCCAAAAGAGTTAAAGAAGTGTTTCCTGGCCTCAGTCTTTAATTCACTTCTCCTATGTGATTTTCCATTTAATTGAAAGAATTCAGCTGAACAGAAAAATAATGTTTTATTTGAAGATCTTATTAAATATTTAGTAGTAGGGGCACATGACGGTTTAGAATGGGTTACGAGGCACTACTGAGCTAGCTTAGCAGCTTTTGACGGTGAAAAATTTGTGATCCCCAGTTCACTTCATTGACAGAATACAAAGGCTGTTAAGAATCCAGCAAGTATATAAAAATTTACTAAACAAAGACACTTCTCGAGCATACCATGCAAGATGTTATTCTTACATTGCAATCATGGATATGCTAACAATTCTTTGTTCAGACAAAGCTTTAATAGATATGAATATACAGGAGCATCTTTAGCATATAGCCAATAACATGCAAATTATAGGCAAGTACATATACTTAAAAAGATGAAGTAGAAAGACCTAAGCATGAAAAATAGAATATATTCATGTTGCTGATACTCAAGATCAGAGGCTGCTTCCTAACGCCTTTGTTGTGTAATTCTAATCTTATGGCATCCTCTCAAGGATAAGTTGTAGCCAGCTGCATATCTTAGGACAACACTTGCTTATTTAAAACAGGGTCAAATGAACAGACAAACAACATAAATAGGTTTGGGGGTAGCCACCCAGTATAATAAAGGTTGAGTTTAAAAAAATGCAGAAGATTCAAGGAGTTGTGCTCACACCGAGTTAAAAACAGAACTGACTTGTACAAAACAACATGGCGGTCTTATGGTCAGGCAGAGGAAGTGAGGTCAGCAGAGTCAGAACCGGAAATTAGGTCATCAGGGTCAAAACCAGAAGTGTAGTCTTCTGGCCCGGAACCAGAAGTGTCATCATCGGGGCCAGGCAGAATTTCCTGTACCTGGTCTGCAGAGGAAAGAGAGAAATGGTTAGTGCACTCCATCATCCCCTGGTCTGGCGTGGAATTACCCTCATTTGAGCCGTTTAGCTGCCTCCCATGCGCACGTGTGTGGCAACAGTTAAAAAAACCTTTTGAGCCCAAAAGTCCATTATAATTATTATGAGACTTTCTCTCACACTTTTCTGCTTGTCTTTTGTATTTTCAGTCTTTCACAAGTTAAACAGTATGTTCTGTGGAAGGTACTAACCACTGCATATCTGGAATACCCCATAGACCTGCCATTTTGGAGATGCTATGATTCAGTCGTCTAGCCATCACAATTTGATCATTTCAAAGTCGCTCTGCTTCCAATATATCATCTCCAAGAACCGGAGTGTTCAGTTGCTGCCTAATAAACTGTATCCCATCCTAGACAGGTGCCATTGTAATAAAATGTGCTAGAAAATCATCATGTAGTCAGGTAATTTGACATGGCCAGCAATTTCTAGTCATTTAAACTGACATTCTCAGGTGATGAGATCAGCATCTGCAGCAGTCAAGTTAGACATCCCCTCTGACTAGAAGTCGTGTGAAGTGACGGCTTAGCTTGTTTATCCAGTGAGAGTTATGGGGAGCTGCTAACTACCTGTAATACTGGATTCCATTTTCACTATTCAGTTTATATCATCAGAGCAGCAAATGGTATTTCTAAATACAAAACCTGAAAGACTTAAGATTACTACAATTCAGTTTTGCCCGACAGATTGTCCATTATCCAGGACACCATAGCCTCATCCACCTGCATATCTCTGACTTTACCTATTAAAAGGGATGGCTGGATGGTACTGAAGGGGCTTGAAAAATAAAAAACATAATCCTCACAGTGCTGCCAGCTTTGTCCATGTAACAACAAATCTTGTGGAGCAGACAGATAATTGTATCCTCCACTGCGATATTTGTCTGAGAGACAAATTGCAGTGATCTACCACAAGAGGATTCACATAGTCAAGTACCAGTCTCTCAAAGGTCTTCATGCTGTGAGGGGTAAGGGCCTCTGGTACCACCTACATTCTTTGCCCCTTTAATCGAACAATGCAGGTTGTTTTCTCCAGCACTTTCTGGAGATTTAGGGACAGACATAACAGGTGACAAAAGACACCACAAAGTTGGTCAGCACAGGCCTTAAGAACCTAAGGCCTGACTCCTTCCAGTCCGGCAGCTTTTCCTGGTGTAGCTTCTTCAGGTTGTCTCCTTAATTTGTCATCACTTATAGACTTATAGGTCATACTGAGGGTCAAAGCTGGACTCATCACTGGCCATTCCAATCGAAGTGTTAGGAGTTGGTATTGTAGTACAGATAGTATGGGATTTGTTAAAGTGCCTTACTGACATTAACAGCAGTTAAAAAAAGTTACTTTTATGTCCTCTTCAGGGTTGAGAGAGAGAGAGAAAGAGACAGTTGTTTAGGAAGAAAAAGGAAAAACAAAGTATAAAGAAATAAGGCTTGCCTTTTTGTCTGTTTAGAAAGCGCAAAGGGAGCTTATAAAGGGATCCTGTATTGTCAGTTTCCTGGGTTGTAGCTCAGAGAAAGAAAGAGGGGCTTACTTTCCGTTTTGAAAGAAGTGCAGTTTGTGTCTCGGGAGCCAGCATATCTATGTGCACGTCTGTGTGCCGTCTGCATTTTAATAGGAACGTTTTGGGGCAGGAGACGCCACTCCTTGGAGACATGCACATGTCATCACACACACGTAGAATGATGTCATTCGGCAGTTTTTGTTCGGCGCGATGGCGCCATATATTAAAATTAATTTCCAGCCTCTAGTGGGGGTCTTATGGCTAGACCACACTAAGAGGGGTACTTGGTAGAGTGTTTCCTTGAGTTTACCAAGCACTGTGACCTTGATTTTTCTATTTTTTTTTAAATGCTTTGCCTTACTCATAGGCATTCAGAACCATTTTTATGAGGGCCTTAGCGTGCTTTTTTGATGTTGACATGATGACACCAGACAGGTCAATAGCAAAGAGAACATCTAACCCTAGATATCTGTGGTTTAATCCAGACAGGGTCCACCTGCATACTGCCTAAGGAGGGTCTAATCATTGAGCAGGTCCTGAAGCCTATCTTTTGAGCTTGAGATCAGGCTGCCTGGGATGACGGCCTGTTTCTATAGGCAGAGATGATGTTCTCATTAGGTTTTGTGGTATTTTGAGATGATTCATAATTTTCCTTCTACAATATTGAGTCTCCTCTGCTTAGAGACTTCTTTTAGTATCAAACGGTCAGCACTCTTGATTTAGTATATTTGTTCATTGTGCAGCTTGTTTTTTAACTTTCTAATAGCAGACCCCAGGTTATTTGAATGACTGGCCACACTTCATTATCCCTCAGTCTCAACACAGGCACTCCACTGGGCTGTGTTCTGAGTCTACTGCTGTACTCCTTCTACACTTATGGTTGCACAGCTGCCCGTGATTCAAACATCATAGTCAAGTCTGCTGATGACACAGCTGTGGTGGGTCTGATCTCACCAACAATGAGCAGACTTACCTGGATGAATAGGAGAGTCTGTCACACTTTGAGTCTGTTTTTGGGACAATCATCTGCTCCTGAATGTCAGCAAGACAAAGGAGCTGATTGTGGACTTTGAGCAGAAACAGCAGAGGCACTACTGTCCCCTCAGTATTAACAACAGTCAGGTGGACAGTTTCAGATACCTCGGTGTTCACATCACAGAAGACCTGACCTGGTCCAACCACATCAACATCTTGGCAAAGAAGGCATGACAACGTCTCTACCACCTCAGATGCCTCAGAAATTGTAAGCAGCCCTACCAGTTACTAAATAACTTCTACACATCCACCATTGAAAGTATCCTGACAGGAAGTATTACTGCCTGGTTTGGGAACAAAACACAGCAGGTAAGCGAGGCTCTATAGAGAGTGTGGTGGTTAGCTGATCACATTCATGAGTGTGCCCTCCTTAATATCGAAGACATTCACACCAAGCTACGTCGTACAGGGCAGAGAAAATTATCAGAGATGCCAGCCATCCCAACAATGGCCTCTTCTCTGAGCTGCGGTCAGGTGAATGCCACCGCTGCCTGAAGACCACTATAGAGAGGCTGAGGAGGGGCTTCTGTCCACAGTCCATCCACATCTTGAATAAAGAAAGTGTCAAGAACTACATTATGCACTATTGTAAACTTTCTTACATTATGCTATTCAAATTATTAAGTTATTTATTTAGTTTTTTATCATTTATCATATATTTTATAATTCTATTATAAGGCATTCTATTGCACTCATTGAACATAATGATTTTTACTGATATTTCATGTCATGTACTGTATCATTGTTATTGTCCTTTCTATTCCACTTAAATGCACCATTCTGGAGTTTAGCAACTAAGCCTTTTACTACATTTTTTACTCTATGTATAATTTGTATGTGACAAATAAAAGTTTACTTGACCTGACTTGTAACTATTTATTGTGATAGTACGTGAAACAATGAGGCTGATGCATGACTAAGAGCCTTCATTTCTATGGAACAAAAATACAGTATAATGAAATTCCCCATGACACCATCTCTCCTCCCACAACCAGTGAAAAACCAAACTGAGATGACTGACAAGCAAAGAAAATTATTTATTTCTCTCAGCTTTACTAAAGCTTAAATTAAGCATTTACACTGACACAGATACACAGTACCCTCCATAATGTTTCAGACAAAGACACATTTTTCCCTTGATTTACCCCTCTGCTCCACAGTTTAAAATTACAAATAAAACAATTCAAACTGAATTAAAGTGCACATTTTGGACTTTCATTTAAGAGTATTTGTATACATTTCAGTCACACAATCCTTTGTCTATATGCCCCCCAATTCAGGGCACCATAATGTTTGAGCCATAGCAGTGGCAGGTCTATTAAAACAATCATATTTAGGACTTTGTCGCATATCCCTTGCATGTAATGACTCCTTAAAGTCTGCCGTTCACAGACATCACCAGATGAAGATGATCTTCTTTGGTGCTGCTCTGCCAAGCCTCTAATGTAGCCATCTTCAGCTCCTGCTTCTTTTGGAGGTTTGTCCACAAGTTTTCTCTTCAGCATATGGAAGCCCTACTCAATTGGATTTAAATTAGCTGATTGGCTTGGCCATTCAAGGATTTTCAATTTTAAATCTTTAAAAAACTCCTGTATTGCCTTAATAGCATGTTTAGGATCATTACATTGTGCATGATGAAGCAATGTTCAGTGAGTTTGGAGGCATCTGCTGGAACTTGAACAGGTCAGATGTTTCTACACATTTCAGAATTCACTGTGCCACTGCTGTCAGCAGTTCCATCATCAATGACGATAAATGTGCCAGTTCGTGTGGCACCCATACATGCCCCAGCCATAACACCCCCATCATCATGTTTAATAGATGACGTGGTCTGCTTTGGTTCTTGGGCAGTTCCTTTTTGTCTCCAAACTTATTCTTGCTATCACTCTGATACAAGTTCATCTTTGTCTCATCTGTTCTCTTTTTCAAGGATTCGGAAGGCTCTTTTAAATATTTTTTTTCACAAACTTTAATCTGGCCATCCTGTTTTTGTTGCTAACTACATCTTGTGGCCTCTGTATTTCTGTTGCTGGAGTCTTCTGTTGATAGTCGTCTCTGACACGTCCATACTGGTGTCCTGAAGAACGTTTCTGATCTGTCAGACAGGCGTTTGGGGTTTTTCTTTACCATGGTGAGGATTCTTCTGTCATCAGTAGTGGAGGTCTTCCTTGGCCTACCGGTCCCTTTGCGATTACTGAGCTCACCAATGTGTTCTTTCTTCCTAATGATATTTGATTTAGGTAACCATAAGGTTTTACCGATGTCTCTAATGGGTTTATTCTTGTTTTTAAGCCTCATAATGGCTTATTTGCCTTTAATTGCCAAAGCTCTTGTCCTCATGTTGAGCAATGGCGACGTCAGACTCCAAAGGGTGAAAGCAAGCTAAGGTATCTTATGAAGCAATGAAACACACCTGTAACGCTAATTGTCCCAAACATTATGGTGCCTGGGGTTTGTTTCCTGCCTTGCGCCCTGTGTTGGCTGGGATTGGCTCCAGCAGACCCCCGTGACCCTGTAGTTAGGATATAGTGGCTTGGATAATGGATGGATGGATTATGGTGCCCTGAATTGTGGGAGACCATGTAGAAAAAGTGTTGTCATTTCTAGCTGGTGTGACCAAAATGTATGCAAATCCCCTTAAATGAAAGTCTACAATGTGCACTTTAATGGTGTCTGAATTGTTTGATTTGTAATTTTAAACTGTGGAGCAGAGGGGAACATCAAGGGAAAGTGTGTCTTTGTCTCAAACATCATGGAGGGCACTGTACCTCAGGAATCTGTTCACTGTTTCAAATGACAATTACTGTTTTAGTGACAATTTGATTGCCTTTTACTTCTTTTTTGTAATAATCATGTAAGAGTAATGCTTGAAAAGAAATAAAAACGTCTACTGTTTTTTTATTATATAACCATTGTCACCTGTGTTATCTGCTGTCATTATGATAATAATCATCTGATCCAGCTTGCAGGATTCTCACTGTTGAGGACACGAGTGGCTGTACCAGGCCAAGGGGACGCTGTGACAATGCCGGTTCTGCTCCATGCTCCAATCTGGCTTCTGGGGAGCTCTCGAACCCGACACTGTCGGTAATGTCACCGATGAGCTGAGCAGTGAGAAACAACAAAGCAAGGGGATGGTGCAAAAAAGTGAAAAAGTGCTTTTATTAAAAACCCAGCCAAATAAATAGTACAGCGTTACAAACAGTCATTAAATAAATAATCCATTAAAAGCAAGTGAAATTGTGGAGGTTAAAATCCAATAAATAAATCCTTTTAAAATGGGGTTAAAAACAATGGCTGGAAGCAGTCCTTTTAAAAACAAAGCCTGGTGCCTTCTTCCTACTGGCTACTCCCCTGCTTCTCCCATCAAGGCTCTGCACCAGTGGAGTCACCCTACCTGCAGCTGACCTTCTCCACTTGGCTGGTCTGGTGGCCTCCCGATCCCTGGCTTCATTTAGCCATCTGCCAGACTGAGACGTGGCTTTCCCCAATGGCCAGGATGCTCACGCTAGGGTTCCACTCCAAATCTCCGACTCCCGCTGCCTTAGCTGGGGCGAGCCAACCTTCTTCCGGTCACTCCTGCATGCCCACCAGCGCTCAGCTCAGCAGGAGCGACTACTACCGTCGGCCCCCAGGTGTTGGCCAAACATTCTGCTATGGCTTGCCTCTCCCAGCTACCTGCAAACATCTGTGAGTCAGCGTTCGCTAGCTCTCTCTCACACAAACCGGCTCCTTCGCTTCCAGCTGCCTTCTTCCTTAACCTCCGTTTCATTTTTCTTTTCTTTTTTCTCTCCCCCTCCACACTCGCGTTCCTATTATATATAACAGGGACATGGCTCAGGTGTGGCAATTAGCAGCTCCTGGCATTAATTACAGATGCAGACAACTCCTGACCTGTGCACTTAAGCGAGGACTGCCCGCAGTCACAAAGTGCCTGGGAACTGCTCCGGCCACACTACCATACCCCCTCTTTAAGCTGCGAGTGCTGCAATTATCTATTTAAAAAACTGGACTTTTCAATCTGAGCTGTGGACCCACTACACCACAGATGCCCCTGTAACATGCCCACGCTATCCAGTGACCTGAGACGAAGACTGGACTCCTTTGGTACAGTGTCTCTCTTGAAAATCCTTGGGTACTGTTGGTTTGACTTTGTGTTGAATGAGCGGTTGCTCATGGAGTCCCGAATGAGGCACATTACCACATTGTGAGGGAGCATCAGTTATGGCACTACGGCCATGTGCAGCATTTCCCTGAAAGTGATCCAGCTCGTAAGATCCTCATCAGGCTGAGGGGTTGCCCACGTAAAACCTGGCTGTGGAAGATAGAGGGTAATTTCTGGAGGGTGAGACTGGACCGTGTGTCTGCCTGGGGGGATTGCCAACCAGGATCCCAAGCTGTTTTGTCATGTGGTGAGTGGGCCAATATGTTGTACCAGTGCCTGCTCCCCAACCTGACCTGACCTGACCTCAGATTTAAAATTTGAATAATCCCTGCTCTAGACAATGTAAGCTTAAATCTGCTCCACTAACCTACAAGTGTATTGAATAAGTGGAGCCGCTGCCTCAAAGCTCCAGATCTCCCCTTTTGAGCTCGATCACTGCCTGTATAACATTTGCATGCTCACACCATGTCTACTACCATGGCTACTCTGAATTTTCTTAGTGTACTCATGAGTGTGTCCTCTGCTAGACTGACACGTCTTTCACCACTCCTAGTGACCCTGTGATGGAACGCACAGGTCATGAAAATTAAAAAATGTCATTGGCAGGTTTTTAAGTCACTGATGTCCATTTTAATATACAATCAAGGCTAAAATAAAAAATATCTTCACTGCAATGAAATGCTGTACCTACTTTCCATGTTAAGAATTTATAACATTTTCAGCCTTCCAATCCACTTGTATCACTGGCAAAATGACTGACCTTTATCGACACCTGTCTCATTTTATAAAGTTTTTCATTTTCTTTGTCAAACATTGAAGGATTTTGAGTAAACTTTCTTTAATCTAATGACTGGCATAGTTATAAACCAGAAATTTCATTGTGTCTGGTAAATGTCTTCAATCTTGTTATGCCTTGTCATATTGGATTCATTATGACTACAAACAGCGCTAGGGAGCAGAGGCATGAATTTTTCCTGCTGCAAACTACATTTGTTCCATCATGTACAGGAGAAGTTTATTCAAGCAGTCTGATGCAGTCTAATTTTAAAATGACATACAGGTTGTGGAATTGTGGAACACAGCAGCAAGAGACATGATCAAGTGCGCACTGCATTAAGACAAGCCAATGTCTTCCTATTGAAGCTGAGTAGACCCAGATAATTAGCAGAGCGCCATATCAGCTTGTTTATCTGCCTTTCTTGCTTGACAAGTCAGTGCCTGAAGGTTATTTCTGCTCCTTTCAAATAATGCACATCAAAGTGAATTCATTTCAGTAATGGCCAAAGAAAAGCTGAATTGCCTCTTATCTTGCAGTTTGGAAATGTGATGCTTTCAATTAATTTCTTTAGATATTAGTGGTGATTGGCAACCAATTGTGGTTATACCCTTTTATAGACTCATGTCTAAATCCAGCAAACAACACATATTGATTATGGACATATGGATGGATGTATAGGAGGAGTTTTATGAGTTCATGTTGTAATATGCATTGTTTAAATGTGCCTAATTTATTGAAGGGAACCAATGATAATTTTCAGTTTTCATTTAAATGTGATTTACTGCTTTGCCAGACTCGATTATCCAAAAAGCAATCTACTGGACCTTAGCATTGACAATGTCCACTTGCTTTTGTAGTTTCAGCCAACCTCTGTGAATTACCTGAAGGCAAAAAGGAATTTGAGAAATCATAAGCTTTCGAAGAGAACCAACACCTAAAACGCAGAGAGATTGCTGCCAAAAAGCAAAGACTTAAACTGCAAGCAAAGTTGGAATGAAGATTGCTGGGAATCATTAACTAGAAGACATATTGTCACACGTGCAAGTGGGAGGCAGCTAAAGGGCCTGAATAATAGTAGTTCCATGTCAGACCTGGTGGTGGCGAACTGCACTGACTTTCTCTCTCAATCCTCTGCAGACCATCCACGGGAAATCCTGAACGGTTCCGGCCCCATGTATAACATCACTTCTGGTTCCGGACTCATGGATGATGTCACTTCTGGTCCCGGTCCAGATGACATCACTTCCTTTAACAGCCTTTAAAGCTTCCATATTTACAGCCTTTAATTAATTTCTGTTTTGGATTCAGACCTGTTAACATCTCAATACAAATTATCCATTTGCAGCCAGGGCACAATAAACGGGTGGCTGCCCCAAACCTTTTTCGATTCCTTTGGACTATTCTTGTGATAGTGGCATAGTC